>NW_028279113.1:0-242442 GCF_059751315.1 Micrasema longulum
ATTGCAATAAATGTAAATTGATGAGATATCCGTATTATTATGAAAACCTCGCATATAAAAAGTTCATTATTATATTGATATTTCTCATTTATGCAAACATTGTTTGTATTCAATGTACTAGTATGTAAAAGGTTGTTTGAAAATTAGTAAATACAACAAAGTTATTAAATTTTACCTATTGACGAAGACCTTTTTTTGAAAAATTGATTTATTCATATATTATAAAAAAATAATAAAGTATCCCTAACTTTATAAGGCCAAGAGCTTTGTGTTGAGTTGGGATACAACATAACAGAAAGTGGAATCATACATATTAAAGAATATTACATAAACATACGTTTTAATAAACATCTAGACAACATGATTAAAAGTATCATATATAATAAATCTATGCAATGTTTCGCAGCAGTCTCCTGCAATGGTCTTCCCTTAGACAAAATCCAAACGTTTGCACATTTCTCCTAAAAATGGCTTTCGTTTTCGAGAACTTAATATGTTTATCCAGAACATTGAACACTCATGGGGCCACAAAAAAGAAATTTCTTTGAGCGAAAGTCGTATGTGTTTTTGGTATTGAATAATTCAAATTACAGGAAAACTTCGTAGCATTCTGCTGGGATCTATTTTTGTAACCACATGACATTATTCTTAATTCTATGCACATGACCCAAAATGTGTCAATAACTTATTTTTTTGAAATTGTCAAATATTTAGTACCTTCATAAATTGAAACAATGTCTCAAATGGGAAAGTTGGGGGACATCAAAGCATCACTCTAAGAATTAATTTTTGTACATTTGTTAGCGGTTAGTAGAAAGTATGTTGAATGTAAGAAGAGAGAGAAATAAGGAGTGAGCAAAAGAAATAAATTGCTGAAGGAACAAAAGGGAATCAAAATTATCAAGAACTTCCAAGAAAATAATAAAATATTCTGGAAAGTGGTTAAAAATTCTCAAAGCAGTAATGAAAGCGGATGTATGACAGCAGTAATAGGAAAAGATGGAAAAATGGTAACGAAAGATGGCGGAATAAAAACAAGAAGGAAGGAATACTTAATAGGTGTATAAAACACACACAAGAAATATAAACAATGCAATACCTTCTCAAGTAAGGTGATGCAGATGATTGTACGCCAGAGATAAGTATGGAATAAATAAGAAGTGCTACCAAATATATGAAGAATGGAAAAGCGCAAGATTTTGACAATATTACTACAGAGTTATAAGGGCAAGCGGTGAAATAATTTTAATACAGCTGCACAAGCTTTTGACCCATATTTAGAGGAAGAATATACACTCCTCCAGATTGGAGAAGGGCTATTCTTATGCCTCCATACTGGGGAAAAAGCTCTAGGGTGTAATGAGGAAATTATAGAGCTATCAGCCTTTTAGGCGTTGTAGGCAAAATGTATAGAAGAATACTGATTGAGATAGTAAGAAAAGTTACTAAAGATAGAGTGTGGTATATACAAAATGGTTTTATGAATGGAAAGGGATGTATGGATCAAATATTTGCTTTATGAAACATGACAGAAAAATTTCTTGCTAAAAACCAAAAGCTTTTCAACGCTTTCGTCGATCTGCAAAAAGCGTTTGATGGAGATAAATTTTAGAAGGCGTTATCTTTTATATTATATTTTACATTCTGTTAATGTTTTTTAGACTTCTTAATTTGTAAATAACTGTTTGGTATTAATTTGCTTTAAATGCTGTATTTTACTTACAATTCATTGTATTTGCAACTAATATGTAAAAGGCACTAAGCGCCGTTCATTTCAATAAAATAAAATAAATATGCAAAAATAAATACTTTTTCCCGTGACATAGGGGGTAACTATTTATTAGTGATACAATATTTTTTTATGTACAAGCAAAACTTTAATTCGCTCCGGTAAACATGAGAGTAAAAGAGCATGATAATTTTCTAAAACATAATTCAAGCAGCTGCTCCAAGGAGACGGTGTTCTCTCGACCTCAAGCGACGTTCTCGTTCAAATTCTTTCATTCGCAGAATGTAACTGAAACAAGCAATAAAAAACAGATTAAAATTAACAAAACGAATCTAGTTTTATTTTTATATCCAAATGTTGATACTTAAGGGATTAAACATAGTTTTAACTAAATCTTTGGGACCAATCATGAATACAATTAAAATAAATCATTGTGATAATAAACAAATTGAGTTCCAAACAGTAAAAAAAAAAAAAAAAATACAGAACGGTATTCATAATTTTCAGTTCAAAATACTGGCCAAATAAATCCATTCACAAAAAAACGTGTATGGGGGAAGTTTTCTCTCACTCTTATTCACCTACTGACTAATTGACAATTCCAACCACTATTGATCCTATTAAATTTTAGAGAAGGCCACCTAGTTTCTGCTAAGCTCGGTAGCACATTAGGCAGAAGAAAGTATAATGAATAATTTATTGATAGAAGAAGTCTACGACAACCTAGCTTTTCTAAAACTACATCGTATCAAGTCAACTGAAAGATTGTGAGAAACAAACAAACCATCACATGGTTTATCCGTAGGGGTAGGCAGAGAGGAAAGAATGTCATATCACTCTGTCTTTTCATACTGACCTCGTAATCCTCTACATTCATACATCTTCTTATGCACGCATGCCGATTCCTACTCTTGACATGTCAACCTTCAAGTATTTGTAGGATTTGATCATGCCACGTCTTTTCCGGTCTTCCTCCTTTTCTGTATCCATCAACATTTGTATCGTAGATCCTTTTAGCTGTTCTTTCACTGTCCATTCGCTCTGCATATCCAAACCAACGCAGCACCCCTTTCTTGATTTTGTCGATTAAACTTGTCTCAGCCTTACGTAGTGCATGGATCTCGGAATTTGTGCACATATCATCATATTCAAACTACTTTCATAATTATTTTTCCAATTTCATACTTCGCTCTCACACATTAGGGTTGGCACCAGAACTCCATTGTCAACTGCTAGTTTTGCCTCCTCCGACAAAGATTTGTTTGCCAAGGTAAATTTTAGTGCGCCGTTCACCCTGTTTCTGGCACTCACCCTCCTTTTAATATATTTCTCAATTTTTCCATCCTGAGTAAACATACTTCCCAGATACACAAATTCTTCTACCTGATTTAGAATATCTCCGTTCACACTGATCTCACATTTAGTTATATTTTCATCTCTTTCAAAAACCATTACTTTTGATTTATCAACATTCATTAGCTAATCGCTTTTCTTGCATACATTGTAGACTTTTCTTACCAAGAATTGCAGGTCTACTTCGTTGCTAGCAGGAATTACAGCATCATCAACATACAGTAGACAATTAACAGTTATGTCACTCATTTTTGCTCCCGTTCTTAAATCTTTTAATTCTTTCATACGGTTATTGATGTATATGTTGAACAACCATGGTGACATTGAAAGCAAGGAAACCATATGATTTTGGCTTTCTAAAGTGCTGTTTTTTTCGAAATCGCGGCTTTTTTCATAAATCCTTTAACAATGAAACAATTCTTCGGCTGAAGTTCTTTTATTTCTTAATGATGACGGGTATAAATGAAATTTGTTCAACAGAAAGTTCTAGACCATTCCCTGTTCTGATATCACAATCTAGACTCTAAGGTGTTGTAATTAACATCGTGCGACTCGTGATAATTGTTGGCAACAAAAATCCCATAAAAGCAGATGTTGCACCTGTTGCACCAAATATTTTTTTAATAAAAAACATTAAAAAAGCTATTTTTAATACTATGCTGTGTTTTGACTCCCGTCTTTCCATAGTTATATGAATTTAGATATCTTAAACATAACATACTTACTCTTCATATTCGCAAGTGAGGTATGTGTGTTTATCGTGAGCGCATCTATATAAAAATGGAAATTTCCTTTGCCTGCAATCTTTATAAGCAATGTATAAATGTGCACAATAATCTCGGTCCTCCAACGGAACTTTAGCTGATATCATTTCCGCTTCAGTAGCAACCATTACTGAAAACAAATGCTTATAAACCAACATTATGAGGAAGTACAGCCGTTATGTAATAATTTTGAAACTAAATAATAACAACAAAGCCAGAGCACTAATAAAATATCATTCAAGGCATGAAAATTAAAAATATTTTTTAATGAAGATAGAGCATCAATAATTATTTGACATAATAATAAGAAACTGTTACCCCTTTCCTTTCTGGTCCCAGAAAACCCATAATTTGGGTCGAATGAAGGAGTATCCGTTACCATGGGAGCAACTCCCGGGGGATTTTGATATTGACTGAAATAGGTACCCATATTTACTAGGTGCCTTAAAGCACTATTTTAATTACTAATTTAATTTTTCAACACTTTATTAGAAGTTGAAATCGGAGATGTCAAATCGTGGAAAATGTCAAACACTGAAGTGAAGATTGTTACAAACAGCGTTGACAACCTCCAGAAAAGCAAAAGCAAGAATCGGTAGATTCTGAAAATAAATCGGTAGATTTCGGTATATTCAGTTTATATCGGTAGATTCCGGTATATTCGGTATATTCTGTACGGTATCTTCGATCATGTCGGGGAGGAGGGAAGTCAAGATTTAGATTGATATTTTATTATAATATGACCAAATGTTTAACAATCATAAGAAATTCCATCGAATCCGGTAGATTTATGTTCCCAGAATCGGTAAATATACTGAAAAATAAATCGGTAGGGTTGGCAATGCTGGTTACAAGTTACTGAAGATTTCTCATCTGAGGAGCCATGTAATTTGTAATAAGATTATCGGGTTATATGAGGAGTTGATGGTCGATATTTGTGGGTTATTTTGAAGCAGCGAGTCTAAAAGTTACAATGCAAAAAGTAAAAAAGTGAAGTCTAAAGTATGCATTTTTCCCTTTTATTAAAGCCTTCTTTCTTTCTTTCTTATTTTTTTTGCACCACAACAGGCCAGGAGGCCTTACAGTGGTGAATTACATCACAGAACACCCAGGCTTGAGAAAAATCACATTTTTTAATTTTTGTGCTCTCACCGGGAATCGAACCCGGAACCTTCCGTGTGTGGGTCAAGCGTCTTGACCACTGCACCACGGAGGCCACCTTCTACTCAAACATGATAACATCGGCCAAAAACATCCTTTTTTTTTCATAGAGTCTTTATTCAAGTATTAAGATATATTTTGTCCCGATAAACTATTCAATAATAGTGTGTCATTAGTTTTAATTAATAATCAAATAAGAAGAGTACAGACATAATACTGTATACGTATACAACAATAAACATAAAAAATAGTTTAAAGATTTTTTTTAGAGTAAGAAAATAGAGTAAAATAATACAATTAAAATGGAAGAATAGTAATTTACTTAAATATATTTTAAATATAAGAAAAAAAACAAACACATTTATAAATAGTGTGTGCTCATAAATGTAATCAAAACAAGATAAAAAATAAATTAAGCAAAGTAAATTTTACCTCTTTCATTTATAAAACTGCTCTATTCCGTTTATTCCTATTTTTTTAATGCTCAAATGTACTCTTTGCGTTTGCACAATCTTAAATTAATTTGTGAATCACCATTCACTTTAATTAAATATTTTAAATTATTTATTTGATAATATTATTTAAGAGTACCACGCAGATGTTTTATAACTTTCATGTAAAATGACGAGCATACGCGAGGTGATAATTGTTAACATCCAATTATTGTCTGCGTTATTTAAAAAATAATTTTGTGTTTTTAAGATTCGAAATACAAAATCTATTACTTACTGACTTTTAAGAACATGAACTATTCACAGAAAATGCTGGGAATAATTTTTAATTTTACCAGTATTCCAAGTGATTCCAAGTGCATTTCTGTTTGACGAACACATTTTTTTTAAGCTGCAGGAACTTGATTACACATTAATTAACGCATGGCAACTGGCAATGCCACATGGCAACTATATTATGACAATACTTTTTATTATTTTTAAGAAATTGCGGGAATAAATATACACTATAAAGACGTGCTTTACAATCAACTTTACTATTTTACTATAATGGACACAACTTGCGAATTAGAAACATATCAAATAATGAGAGTCATAGGAAAAGGCACATACGGGTAAGGGTTGATGTATTTTCCGTGCGAGAATTTGAAAGTATTGTTATTAATTGATTATTATTTTTAGTACTGTCCTTTTGTGTCGAAAAAAACAAACCGATGACTTTATAGTCTTAAAAGAAGTGTCCATTGATTCGACAACTGATAACCTGTATAAAGTAAGTTCAATCATGTTTATATATATGTATTATTTCTAATTGTACCTTAATATGTGAAAAGCCAATACAATCAAATGGCGTGTATGAAAGTGGGAGAAGCTAGGATTGTATGTCATGATAGTCTGCCTGAAATGGCGTCATAACGGTAGTTTCTCACTATAAATTTTCTAATTGTTACAGGAAACTCAAAATGAAATCAAAGTGCTTTCAACACTAAATCACCCCCATATTATTAAATATTATAATAGTTTCTATGAAGATAAGTCTGTCTATATTTCAATGGAATATGCTACACATGGAAATTTAGCACAGTACATGTATCAAAGGCAACACTATCTTCTTCCTCAAAATGTATGAAATGTTGTTTTCGATTTTGGCTATACACATATTTGTACATGATAAAGGCCTAGGATTGCGTGATACGTAATATAACTGGCCAGTATAATATGCATGTATTAGTTATATAATTTATTTACGGACTTATTTAGTCCATTAAAATATGTAAACCGAAAAACATTAAACCAGCTAAAATTTAATCAGTAAAAAATGAAACCAATATTAAAGGAAGAGACCATTGCAGAGGAGACTGCTGCGAGACAGTGCATAGATGTTTATTAAAATTTATGTTTATGTAGTAATTTTTATTTCTAGTATTCTTTAATAATATACATGCTTCCATTTTCCATTATGTTGAATCCCAACTCGTCACAGGGCTCCTGGCTTCATATAGTTAGGGAGACGTTAATATTTTTTTGTAATAATATGTATCTTTGTATTTAAAAATATATATATCTATTTTTTTCAAATGTATGTATGGTAACCAGTATGGCACCTTTTTATAATCCTTATGGATTTCATTCTATGGAAATAAATTCCACTAGATCGAGGAATATCCATCTCCTCCTCCCAAAAACTATGCAACCTAGAGTATGCCGATGGTGCAGTTATGATGCACTGTAGATAGGCTTAATAGGTACCATGCTTGCATGGGTTTAAAAATAAATCATGTAAAAATCCATGTACTGTGTACTAGTGCCAGCTACTCTATGCAAGCGTCGCCGTCCAGTAAAGGTTGTACACTTCGTACCCCACTTTGGCGAAAGGTCTGCGGCGCAGTACCTAGACCATCTTAACACCTGTCTACGACCATGTTTACACAGCGGTCTGTCAGGAGGCAATATCAGACAGGTCCACACGGGAAGAAGATTCCGACTATTTCTTGTCTGGAGTCGGAGAGTAGTGGAGGATGAAGCCAAAGAAGTTAAAGCTTCGATTTGACTAATTGTTTCACCAACGTGTTTATTCAGAAAAGTTGGGTTTCACAACTTATTTGTACTTGTAACATTAAAACTTATCCAGTTTCTATTATCTGTAGCAAAAATATTATTCATATGTTTATCTTTTTCAATCTTAAAGAAATTTACAAAATTCAACTTAATTTTAAGTACATTTGAATTGAATTGATATTGACTCGATCCCAGCTAACTTCCAGAGTATAAACCCTTACCCTTTATTGGGGATGGAGTTGGTATTGAATCCTCTTTTAAAACCCGTTTGTAGGATAAAAACTTACCCCAAATTCTATAAAAAATTAATAGTATATCAAGATGTAATTTTATTGTTCAATTATGAAGCAATTAAATAGAGCTCACTTTATTTTGGTATGCGATAAAATAAGTTTTCCATGAAATCATTTTTGAGTAGAAAATTTGTTTCCAGGAAATTTTGTACTTCTTTTGTCAAATCTTGCTTGGTGTACATCACATTCACACAAATAATATAATTCACCGAGATTTAAAGGCTGAAAACATACTCCTTTCTGGACTATATGGGAATATTGTCAAAATAGGAGACTTTGGTATTGCTAAAATACTAGGGTAAGTAAAAACTTCCAGCCTTATGAAACTTGTATTATTTGTTTCCAAATTTCAGACTATAATATTATTGCAGAAATATATATCCTTGCCAGTAATGCATTAATACATACTAGCAGTGCATGTATTCGCAGCATTGACACAACTGACATCATCGACCAATTAATACACACAGACTCACCCCTGACACTCAACTCACGCCCAAACAATCAGTCATGCCCAATGCGTATTCACTAATGAGGAAGTTCAGTGTCTTTTTAAATATTTTTATTTGTTAATAGACTATTAAATGTAAACAAAATTTTAAAATTATTTTTACATATTGTGTTATTAGCGCTATGATTTTTTTAAAGTTTTGTATTTCTGAAATTACTCCGCGTGTGACGTCGGAGGTCTCTCTGTTAGTTCTTCCCATTGGTTCGTTTATGGTAAGCCAACCGGATATCCTTCACAGCTGTCACATCATTGGTTGGTTCATATGAACTAGTGATGTCAATCAAAGTAGCGCGTTTTTATTGAAAGATTTTTTATAATTTTTTTCGTACATTTTCAATAAAGTTTGCTGTAAAATTTAATGCTTTAATTTTTAGCTCGCGTAAGAAATAATTATTTATTTCATTCGACGGCTTACGCCTTTGACAAAGTATAAAATAATATTGAAAAACAATTATAATGAAACAAAACACCTGTACACAGTGTAGAATATATAGATACATGGAATAAAATCGGCAGAAAATAAGGAAACAATAAAGAAAAATTAAATAAGAAATTGTAACATAGGTATGCAGCAAATTAACAATAAATAAAGGGTTTAAATATAAAAAGTATTGAAGTAACAGAGGCAATGTATCATAACATAAACAGTAAAACAAGTATAACACTTGGAACATTTTTATAATTTAGAAAAGAAGCGATTAAAAAGTAAAGATTTTAATTTAATTTTTTTATTTTAATAATTGAAATAAATCTAAGTTTGTTTGCTAACATGTGGAACCGTGAAATAGGTGAGTATTTAGCATAGTTTGAACTATGAAAATCAACAGCAAAAGAAGTATTTTGTCTCGTCCCACGCTATCTCACATAATTTTTTTTATATCCAATTCTCCGTAGGGCTGAAGTTCCTCATTCTTTATCCACTAGCTGACGTTCAGAATACAGACCAAAATGCTTGCTTATGTTGTGAATGTGTGTAAAAATTCAATCAGAAAAATGTTGGTGTAACTTTTCATTGGTAAATATTTGTTTATAAATTATTAACAATGCCTTAAATAATGAATATTCAAAGGTAAGTCTTCTTCCTGAATTTTACAATTCACGGCGCAGCACAAGAGCGAAGCTCATCTTTTGGTAGGAATGTGTATAAAATGTTAAATTATTATAAAATCTGAATTGATATTATTTTAGCATCCCCAAGATCTATTCTTATTTTTAAAGGTGGGGGTCAGTGCTATACAAGCTTCTGACATCACTGCGACCTGTGAAGATCTATTGTGACGGGTACCCGTGATTAGTTCTCGCCCTCCAAGCCCGGTTCTTTAAAGAGCCTGGCTGTGAAGGCGAGAGTTCTCATTTTTCTAAATCTCCCCCTCCAAGCCCAGATTTAGCGAGCGATCTTCCTCTGCTTCTTTTGCCTCGAAGATTTCCTGTTATAATGCTGTTTACCAGTTTACATGGCTCATGTCTGGCAATACGGTATATAATACGCATAGCGTAGATAATCTTTCAGAACTATTAAGTCCTTTAAGAATTTAATCATTTGTTCTTCTTGCACACCAACACACATTTGAATAGCTTAAATTCTTGCACGGTCACGGGATTTTATAGTCCAGCAGTTTAAATAGAAAAAAAAGTTTATGCCTATTTTGTCCATATTTTTTATTTTAACTTTGGTATTTATATTTCTTCTTATTTAATGTTTGTGTGTCTTTTTTTTCATTCGCTCCTTTAAGTTTAGTTAGCAGTATTTAGTATTAGATAAATGAGTCGTCTATTTCCAAAACCCGCCATCTCCTTACTGTATCACCATCTGCGGACTTTGTTTGTTGTTTTCGTGATTTGCTTTAGTGTGGATAGAAACTCATTAAGAAAAAAAACAGCTTTAATTTTTGTTTAAATGGCAATTATTATATTGGTTGAGTTACTGATCTTTAAATTACCTCTTTGTATTAAAAAATTGTATTTTTATTTTAGTTATGAATATTATTTGTTTCCACCTATTTATTTATAAATTTGTATAAACTGCTTTTAATATGCTCTCTTTCCTTATTATGTGCAAATTTATTTACATTCACCAAGAAATCAGACATTGTTAAATCTTAGAAACAAATAATTAGCGGACACCTTGTTGACATTGCGGCGGACCCGAAAGATGTACTTCAATGGGTAAATGCTCAACATATGGCCGCTAAGGAGATGGCGTGATTTGGAATGATTCGGCGATTGGAGATGGCGGAGTTAGGAATAAACTGCAATATTCGAAACTAATTAAAAAGTGATTTCACATACATAGCTACTAAATAATTTATTATTGCAGAGGTTCAGGGATTAGCATGACACAATATTTCTTTAAAGTTCGTAAATTATCTACTTTGATGGAGATGGCGAGTATTGGAAGAAGACGACACAAATAGTGTAGTTAGGTATATGTTTTTTTGTAAAGGTTCTTCACCGACAAGCCACATAAATTGGCTTGGTGGAACTTGTAACTAATAGTATATTTGCTAAGTATTTTGGGTACCATTATTGCATTACAATAATGTTTGTTATAAATATAAAAAAAACAAGAAAATAATATTCTTACCTTACTAAGGATTTTTATTTATGTTATCAAGGTGTTAACTTCACCGTAAACTGGCAGATTAAGCTTTAAATATTTTCTCAGCGATGCAAAGTCAATTTAACTTTCTAGAAAACAGAAAGCCATGACTGTGATCGGAACGCCATATTATCTAGCCCCGGAGTTATGTGAAAATAAACCCTATGATACTAAGACTGATGTGTGGGCCCTAGGATGTTTGTTATATGAGATGTGTACACACACAAGAGCTTTTGATGCCAATGTAAGTATAACAAATAAGAATAAATAGTGTTTAAATATTTAAGAGAAATGTTTTACAAACACGACTTTAATGTTTGTAATGTAACATGACTTTAATGTTTGTAATGTAACATTACCTGTAAAAAAGAGTGAATAACTTAGTAATAAAATATCCGATTCTATTTAATTACATGTTAAATCAAATTAAAATTACTGATGTTTCTACCGTGAGCGATCTGGGTGTTTTGTTCGACTCAAAATTATTATTTAAAGAGCACATTATTAAAATATCTAACAAAGCTGTAAAATTATTAGGATTTGTACTTAGAACCGGAAAAGATTTTAATAATATAAACACATTAAAATATCTTTACACATCTCTTGTTAGAAGCCAGCTAGATTATAATTCTCCAATATGGTCACCTTATCAAATCACTTTCTCAGATTCGATTGAGAGAATTCAGAATAAATTTCTTAGATATATTAATTTTAAGATGGGTTTTTCTACTAATCAATTAAATTATAACAAAATTTTAGACTCTCTTAAATTAACTAAATTGCAAGAACGAAGAACATCGACCGATCTTATGACTTTATATAAAATAATAAAACCAATGTTTGATACCCCTGATCTACTGAAATTGATTTCATTCTATGTACCACCTAGATTAAGCAGAACATCTACAATATTTTATTGTCAAAATTCTCGAACGGTAGCTCAATATAACTCACCTATTGTTAGATTACAGAATACCGGGAATGAATATGCATCACATTTTGATATATTTAGTTTATCTCTGCCTAACTTAAAAAATAAAGTGACCAACATATTTTTATCAAAAAGAGCAAATCATCTTCAGAAGATTGGGTTGGAATAGTTATAATTTGATTGATTAATGTATTTTGTTATTGTATAATTTCTTTAAAATATGTATGTATTTCAAGTAATTAATAATGTGTACAGTACGAGTATATTAATATTTCATACTCGATTTTTTTTATTTTTAATATTTTTATTTCTAAGCACTCTTTATACCACATATATGTAAATGGCAGAAATGCCGTATATAAATAAATAAATAAATACCGTAATCTAAAAAAATGTGTTTTTTGTTATGGTATCAAACCTCATCAACAAGCATTGGGGTTTATAAGAGAAATATTTTTTCTCAGAAAATAAAAAAAATGTCAATTGAAACAAGTATTTATTTTTAAGAAATTGTTTGCATGATAAAAAAAAAAAACGTTTTTTTCAGACATTGTTAGGACTGGTCCAACAAATAGTATCAGGCAACTTTGTACCGATAAACAAAAGTTACTACAGCTACCAACTTCAGGAGATGATTGATAATATGCTGACGGTAGTTCCAGAGAAGAGATGTAGTATTGATCAAATACTGAAAAAAAGTATTCTCAAACCAATGTTGTTATATGTGCAATCTTAAATGACAAGAAATCTATCAGGACTTCATACTTTTATTTTAGTTAAATTTAATTTTACAGAAAAGACAAACAATTACTTATTACAGCGAGTATCTTGGAAATCAATACTATTTTAACATTTAATCTAGATTCGGTATTTGTATCTACATACCAAAGATTTTTAATAATTATCTTTTTAATTATATTATATTGATTACATATTGATGGAGTAGAGAACCAATAATTGTTATTAATATTTGTTATTAGAAAGATAGAATTTAAATTAAGAGGTCCATGTATTGAAATGCATCAGTGTACCTTAAAAATATTTCATCTAATTAAAGCAAATGAAAATAGGGTAGATGTATGTGTCAGCTATATAATGTCAGCTCCTAAACTATCATGACCAAATATTTGTGTTTTAGATTAAAAACCACATTTGACCCAGTTAAGGCATGTTATCTGACAAACTGATTGTTATAAATTAAGTATAAACAGTTTTTAAAAAAAATATAAAAATATTTACAGTTATCACCCAATATGGAGATATATATTTTTTTAATATGTAGAAAATGTCCCAATTTTGTTTGTCTTCATTTTCTTCCTTAAACGGTGACAATATTATAGTAATTAATTAATATCTGTGATATGTTATCAAATAAAAATGATTTGTATTATTCCATATTATATGTATGTGATTTGGCCATGCATGGCAAAAAAATATTCGCAGGTTTAGTTTACCAATGACATTTTTAACTACCGCGGAATGGGGTGACTTTTGAATCGTGAGGTGACATTACTTTTTTACTGTTCATATTTCTCATTAACTTAGATTTTATTTTTTTACCTTTAATTTTTTTACTGTTCATATTTCTCATCAAGGTTTGCCATAATCATATCATGGATTTTGTAGACGATTTCTGGTGTAGTGACGATATTTGATGGCCCCGAGTGTTCGTCATCAAAAACACTCATATGACCATGAACAAATTCAGCTTTCCAAAGTTTAACGTTGCTAAGTTGTAAACTCGTCATAAATAGCATCCAGTTCGGCTTTGATTTCTGCATTTTTTTCCTTTCTTGTGAAGGAACCTTATCACTGAACGATATTCGTTTCCATTTTTCACAAAAAACACAAGTTGCTTGCTTGCGACAGCCGTGATAACCAAACCAATTGTTCTTTTTGCTTCAAATCTTGACAGAAGTCATGTGTTAGATGACAGATGTCAAAACGAATATGGCGTTTGCTGTCACGTAATGCCATCTATTGAAGGCTAGCTTCCCATCAAACAACCCTAGTATACTAAACTGCTGTTAATATTGTGTTATACGTTTCAGCCCGGATAGTGAAAATCAGTGTATAGATTGGCTCAATCTTGTAAATAATTCTCATATCTAGCCCTCATTAACACAATAAGATTGTTAGCGGTTTTCTATTGTAGTTTGGAGTATAAGGATGTTATTATTTATGTGTTATATTAAAATCTAAATGTGAGAAACACTGTAAATAGTGATGTGACTGAAAATTTAAAATATTATAATGTGACTATAAAAATAATTATATTGTACAGGATGTTCTTTAAACCCTGTCACATCTGAAACCACGATGATCAGTTGGCCAAGAAGAAACCAAGAAGACATATTGGGACATTAAAATAAATTTTTAGATTGACTAAAATCCTAAAAAATAAAATATAGAAAAAAACAAATGGTTGCTTACTTCTGCAGGAGAAAAACGAGGAGGGGTAAAGGGGGAGTCTAATACACCATCCACCGTAAGCAACCATTTGTTTTTTAAAATATTTTATTTTTAAAAAATTTCTTCATTCTAAATATTTTTTTTAATATGCTTATGTTTTCTTGCCCATATTGATAATCGTGGTTTCGGGTGTGACAGTGTTTAAAGAACACCCTGTATATACCTAGTAGTAATATAAAATCGATAATGATAAACATTTTATGATGCTTTAAATAAATGTATGTACATAATTTTGAAATAAAAAGTCTTTAACATTATTTAAATCCATATATTTACTTTTTTGAAATTTGGTAAAAAAAAGTGGACCAATAATTTGCAGTAAACAATCTTCATTAAAAAAATTACTTCATATTTATAGCAACTATACATACAGTACTAATTTTATAGAATTTTGACACTTAAAAAAATCTGTTTCTTACAAACAAAATTTTGTTTGACTTCTATAACATATACCGCACCGTGAGTGTAAAACTGAAGTAAGCGCAAATTTCTTCTTTTTGGGGTTTAAATGCAAAACAATCACATTTGTCACAAGCTTGAAAGTGTGAAAGGGAAGTAAGTTTGAAATATTAACTCATTGAAAAAAAAAGAAGCAGTTTTTCAGGTGAAATCTTCAATCTTCCGTATCTCTAAACTACACTATTTGCACATACTATGGTTTTACACTCAAACTGCGATATTACGAGAAACATTTGTTATGTATATTTGTATTATATGTTAAAACCAAAATAAAAGGCGGCTTTATTTATCTTATAGTTTATCAAATTAACAGTCACGATTAAAAAACCAAAATGGATATACTTACAATATCAAGCGTATTTCAGCCTTACAGATAAAGTTTCATCATATAGTGTACCTATATACATATATGTATTATCATCATAAGCTAGACAGCCCTGGGTGGGCCTTGGCTGAATCCAGGAGTCTCCTCCGCTCTTGCAGGTCTGCTGCCTTTCCTCTCCAGTTCCTCAGTTCCAACATTGTCGCATCTGCACTGACGCAGTCCATCCATCGTATTTTACCTTGATGGTCTTCGTCGTCCTTGTGACACAGAGAGAGTTGGGCGTTTTATGGGGTTTTCGTTGTCCATTCTAATTATATGGCCAGCTCACCTCAAGCGCCCCACCTTGATGGAGTTGATTACATCAGAGGCTCCGTAGATTTCATATAGCTCCCTTTTGTAGTGACGACACCAATAGTTGTTTACTCTCACAGGTCCATAGACAACTTTGAGGATTCTTCTTTCGAAAGCTGCAATGGTTCCCTTAATATTCTTTGTCATGACCAAAGGCATATTTTAGGATTCGTTTAATCAGAGTTTTGTACAGCATTATTTTAGTATTTTTTCATACTAGTTTGGACCGTAACTGTTTCTGAAGCGCGTAGTAGAAACGGTTGGCAGCCATTATTCTCCTCCTGATTTCTTCCCGTGTATTGTTGTCACTGGTGACTGTGGAACCTAGGTATGTAAACGATTTGATCACCTCAGGTTTTTAGTTTTCCGGGGGATTAAGCCGAGGGTTTGGGAGGTATTTAATTTACTCGCCATGGCTTCAGAATGAAGAGGTTTTAAGCATCATTAATAAAGAGGGAGTTGTTGACCACTGGCAAAAGAAGAAAAGCCTCATACTTTAGCCACATATGTCGCAGAAGTATGCCCTTCTCTAACTTATCGTGAAAGGAAAGACAGAGTGGGTGGGAATTGAGAGGATGCTTTGAGATTAAGAACAAAGAGGTAAACCATGAACTGATAAGCTTGACATTTTTCACAAAGGTATATCGGAGCGTTAGGATTATGAAGTACAGTAAGCAGAAGTGGGAGGGAGTGATAGTCTCCCCGCTGTCTAATTTTGAGCCATTTCAGTTACCTTAGATAATCAGATATGTGTTCACTATCTATGTAATCACTATTTGTTCTCTACCGTTTTGGGGCATGAATTATTTGTCTTTTTTTTATACCAGCCAGATGTTTAATGTACTTCTTGTAAGCAAATCTGCTGAAAACAACTTGCATAATAAACTTATGACTGTCTACCTGCCGCAGGTATCTCGATGACGTTGTTCATGGACTGTACTGCGTGATCCGATTGACCTGGTATAGAGCAAGGGCGTACAGAGCTGGATGAAGATGGCTCCTCGTGGCTACATGCTTCACATAAGAATTCAAATTTAAAAAGAATATACACATTAATAAATATTAATATACATAGTAGTAATCTACACTGGAACCCTATTTTAAATGAGGGATCGTTCCACACGGTACTGTGTTAAAAAAGTATGCTAACCTTTTGTTTGTTTGTTCTTTTAACAATGCTGGATAGGTTTCCTTGCATAAAAATCAATTTGGGATTTCAAAAAAATTAAATTGTTTACTATTTAAAGCATTCAAGTTTGTCAGTGAAAATTCTTGATGGAAGTTCATTGTATTTTATTATAGAAATAAAAGACGAGTGATACTTTAATCCATAAATTTGGAAAAAAAACCCAATGACAGGTTTCATTGCTTCCGCGACATCTTCGAGACGGGTATATTTACTATGAAATTCAAGTATTTATACAAAACGGTAAGGAATTCAAAATTATAAAACAATTCTTTTAATTGAGTTATTTCTGTGTGAAGGACCCATAAATAAAGTGTTTCGAGGTAACTTATGAGTTGATATAATAATATTTTAATGACTTTTACTGTTTATTATTAATTTATAGTGTTTACTATTAATTGTGCTTTTTTTTTTCTTAAATATAAAATGACATCAAAATACTTTTCAAAAATGGTAGCAAGATTATTCACAATCACTATCATAATATAGTATATGCCATGTAAGTAAAAGCGCAATGTAGGGTTTTCCAATAAAAGTAGCATAATTATATTACTACTAGACATTGTAAAATTAATGTTTTTATTTAATTATTTTTGGACCGTGTTATTTCAAAACCATGTAAAATGAGATTCCAGTGCATTTTAATTTAAATAAATTAAGGACTAAAGGAATTTTTGAGTATCGCTTCTCAAACCTTTGGATTTACAAATAAAAACTACTTTATTTTTATGAAATTTATTAAGAGACATGAATTACGACAAATTAAAAATAGTAGTATCTGTGGTTCTTAACAGTTTAATTATTTTCCATACGAACTGCGTCATTCTTTGCCACAGGATTCTCCATGCACAAAATGCTTACCAAAAAGACGATGTTCAATGTCCATTAGTAGGGACCTCCATATCTTCTTCTTCTTCTTCTGAAAAAATTAAAAACGTAGTCATTTATTTATATTAAGAAAATGTTTAAGTTTTGCATGCATCATAATTAACATACCTCGCTCCCCGGATAATTGGGGATGACCTGTATTGGTAGTAGCCGGTTTCTGCCCGGGGATCTGACCAGCCTGAAGCATTCTAGTGAGGCGCTCTACTTCAGCCAGTGAAGATGCATTTTTAATTGCATCTCTGATCTTGTGGATCTCTTGAGGTGTTGCAACTGACAAATAAAATATTAATTTATTTTTGGAAGAAAAAAGTATATTACAAATGTTTGTGCAAGATTATTCTTATGAAAATATTCTATGTTTCATAGTTAAGGAACCGGGTTGTGGTACGTGGCTATTGTCACGGACTCTCGGATCAAAGGTCCAAGGTTCAACTCTACTCTGCCACAACTTGATTTTATTTATATACCTATATTTTTTTTAATGTACATATTTTATTGCGTAGCCTCTGTGTTGCAAAACAAGTGGGCCGGGATTAAACCACTCATCCAGGGTTCTTTTTCATAAACTGCATTATTTATCCACCCAGACACCTGACTGAATTTCCGGTGGTATACATTCATTATCACTATCACTACCTTATAAACATCCAGTGGTGCATGGGGCATTCAATTGGTACTTCAACTGCAACATATCTGGATCTTTTTTGTTACTTGGAAGGTAAGGTGATCGGTCTTATGCTTCAGGTGCCAGTCCAGGAACAATGAAAAATTGCAGTGTAATAACATCTTTCACGTCTACCCTGTTAGGAATGGAACCTAGGACCTCAAACATGGTAGTCGAACGCCCTGACCTCTGCACTACGAGGACTTATCTCTGCCCGATTTCCTTTTTCTGAATTTTCACCATACACATAGAACTGTATTCTTCATCTATCTTGTCACAGAATGTGAGTTATACGTTATTGTGAATATTAACCCTTAAAATATGACTCACTAAATTATGTAATAATTATTTTTAATATTCTTTAATAATATGCATGCTTTCACTTTTCATTATGTTGTATCCCAACTCAACACAAGGCTCTTGGCCTCAGAGTTAGGGATACCTTTTTTAAAAATTTTATTATGTATATTTATATGAATAAATATAATTTAAAAATATCACTTGAGGCAAAACGGATCCATTTTGGGCACGATAGAACGATATTTAAGTAAATGTTTGTGGTCAAAGTTGCAGGATTCCAGATCAAAGTTCCGAGGTTTACTCCTCTGTTTCAATTTTATTTGCGACATTTTAAAAATGAAAATTTAACAGATATTGTATGCGTAAGATTAAAACATATCAATTTGATTATGCATATTATGTTGCATATATTATCTTCTTACTATTTTCAATATTAATATTTTTAATGAAAATAAACACGGAGGAGTTTAATTCTTATACTGTGATGGTAATAAAAAAAACATGAATAATGAGTAGTGAAAAGAAAATTAATTACCAGATACTTTGGCTGCATCAGCAATGTGGGCACCGGGTACAAATGTTTTAGACTTTTTAGCTATGTCTTTCTGCAGTTCTTTACCCTTTTTGCTTTTGAACAGATGGTTGGCTTCTTCTCGTTCTTTTTGTTTTATTTTTCTGAAGTCTAATAATCTCAATTCAGGAAATTTGAACGCCACGTATAACCTGTAGTAATATTGAAATCATAATATTATTATAATGTTGTATTTTTGTCCAAATGGCTGTTGTTTTCTTGAAATAAACTAAAAATAATAAATGCAGGAACTGAAAGTGGGTGTAAGAAAACATTATTTACACAATAATAGTTTTAAAATATTTAAGAATTAAAAGTAGTCTTTGTGATTCACAGTATTAGTAGGAATTTTGAATTCTTAAATATAATAGAACAGAAATCATTATTTATAGAACTCACCTGTAATGCTGCTTGTATGAAACAGGATTCTGAAGAAGTGAAAGTGTTTGAAGTTTGGGTAACGATATTAGGGGGTCCAGATCCCCCAGCTCTTGCATTTGATTTCCTGTCAAAATTAAAGTATCGAGGTTCGGTATATACTGCTCCAGGTTTTCACCCATCCGCCTACAGAAAAGTATTTAATTTTACTTACAATCGGTACGGTCAAATATACTCTAGCCCTAAGATTTTTGATACTCCTCCGAGTATACGAAACTTATCAAAAGATTCCAGTTACAAGCGGAAAATAAAATTAGTTATAAGTTGTAACAATAATTGGTCTTTTGGCAACAGCTCAATGTCCTGTGCCAAATATTATTCGTGCAAAATTCGTCCAAATATTATTTATAATATTTTTATAAAACTTGTAAAATATTACTAAATAATACATGCATTATGACGACTTTTGACTATGACAATGAGACACTCAATAAACAAATACTAAAAAAAGGTTATAAAGTAATCTTTAATATTAAAAAGTGTAAAAGCTGCCTACATTCATTACTTACACGATACGATTATTGTTGAGGAGCAGGCATTTGAGTCTGCTCAATAATGGAAATCCGTCAAGTTTTCTTATGTCATTATCTGACAGATCAATTGAATCGAACTGATCAGAAGTAGCTCCCATGTTCTCGATTTGAGGTATTTTATATCCTAAAAAATGTAAAGGTTAAAATACATCTTAATTACCTGTGTTAAATTCAACTAATATTATAAAACCCACCTCGAAGATCTAACTCTCTATCTCTACAGGGATTAATGTATTGCATTGATTGATGAATTATTTCAGGAGTAAGTTTCACCATTTTAGAGTCAGATTGTTAGTAATTCTGTTTTCAATAATAAAACCTTTAAAAAAACTATATTACTAAAAAAAACCGTGCTTTTTAGGTTAAGTTTGCAAATGCTAAAGCCGCCTCACACTTCACAACAGACCATAGATTTACTAAGATATCCGTAGTCTGTGGATTTACTGGATTATAAAACATACAACACTCTTCTTCTTCTTCGTTTTTTATGGCCTTTTCGCCTTCCGACTGAAGTATTCTAGCCAGTGCCACGTTTTTTTATTTTTCGTTTATTTATATATTATGTAGGAGAATCCGGGGCGAAACGGGGTAACTAAACTTCGATTGCAATTTGTGAGATTTTAAAATAAATAACATTATTATTTGTCGATTTGTACGTTTATTTACTTATTTATCTACGAAAAAACAAATGTTTAACTTATCTTAATACACAATTACTACTAAAAAAATAGTGTCTAAAAAAAGGAGGAAATTTCCCATTTTGCCCCACCCCCCGGGGCACAATGGGAAATGAATCCGGGACACAAAAAGGTACTCGTCCCTATTATACAATACAATATTATTTTTTTTGCATGTTTTATTGTAGATACATGAAAAAATAAACGAAATAACGACATTGTGCATTTCTCATATGTGATCTGTGTTAATAATTTAGTAATCATTGGCACATTGCAGAATAAATCCACCCACGACATGTGGGCCCAATTTTTGCAAACGCTACAAGAACACCGGAATTCATAAACTGTACTTTCGTCAGATCCGGTTCCGATCATTTTTTTATTTTTGACTTTCTTTCTATTCCTATGGTTTTCTTTCCGTTTTAATATTATTTTTTATCTTACTCTCCCTTCTTTCGCATTCTTGATATTTTTTCCTTTTTTAATACACTCTTCTCAGTTATTCTTATAAGTTGAGGCGATAGATTGCTAGTAGCATTTATTTTGTGTTTTTCTAAAATCTCATTAAACAGATGCAAAAATTCAATATTGCTACTTTGTTGAAACCCATAGCGCGTGCTCCAGATGATGCTTCTAGTTTTGTCATACTTAAATCAGGGTGTCGCTTCAATAAGCCTTTAATCCGGTCTTCTCCCGCCATTCCCAAAGTTCTGTTGAAATTATGGCTGTAATTATTATTTTCTGCTCTGATCAATTATCGCTCAATTCACACTTATCGGACTTTGCACAATTCTCTTTCGATACAAAGCTTTCTATCCTCCCCTAGCAATTCATAGTGGCGTCATCCCAGCCCTTAGTAACACCTGACATCAGTGGTCGATTATGTAAGCTTAGACCCCCGGCGCCAAATTCGAATTTTTGGCGTCATGGGTCGTAACACTAGACTTTTAGTCAGTCAAAAGTAGGTTAAAATTAACATGTAATGTAAATTTTTGAATAAACAATGGTGTATAGATCTATACACCTATTGGCTTGGTGTAATAGAGCAAATATTAGAACTTTCGAGCTTTTTCTCTAACATTCTATGAATTCCAAACTAAGCGCACTCCGTCACTGACAGCAACCGTTACATAAGGCGCAGCACAGTGAACTGACTATTGTGCACGAAGTTCATCCATCTCTGTCATACGTAGCGAATTTCCTGCCCCTTTTCCGTTCCGCCCTGGTACCTCGTTCCACCCCGGGTTCTCCTATGAGTTATTGTATTACTTGTTATAAAAGTAACATACCTATTTACAACTTAAGGCCATTTCGGTATTCAGATGGCAAAAGGGACCATCTGTATTTTTTTTGGTTTTCTAGTTTTTAAGAGTTTTAATCTTTATTTCAGTAAATACACATTGAAAAAAAAAACAGCATCATTTAAAATGGTAATTAATTATTGAAATGTAGCACTAAAATATTTTAGTTTGTTGATTGAAGTCTTAAAATTTGGTCTTATTTCAACTCTCCTGAACATTTGTGAAAATTACTGCGGGTTTCAGCGTATTTTCAAGACAAATCCATAACATTTTTTTAAAGGTATAAATTTAAGATCAGAAAATGTATACGTTATTAAAGAGAATATTACCATCTTTCTATTTACCCCTCTTCCCCTTCATTCCCTGAATTTATGGATCACCCCTCGTAAATTTACCTAGTGGCGGATTAGTACGAAGCACCTTTCTCGGCCAACTGGAGAAAACCAGAATATTTTTAAGGAAATAATACCTATGGCAATCAACCTAAAAATAATAACTTATTAATGAAACAGGAATGAGAGCATCACCAATTACAACCACACCGAAATAGTAAGTGCGTGGAAGGATTTCAAAATCACTACCCCACTAACATATCAATCAAGAAAAATAAAAAACAAACCTTGAATTGGTAAACAGATACTGACTATGGTTTGAGAAAAAAGAATACTTGGAAAATATACCAACTGAGTAAATCCGACAATACATACATGCCATATAGAACAATTACTAATGAGATTACTTTAGCTGAAAGGCTGACAAGAAAAAAAATTGTTGATAGCAGACCAAAAGCGTTTCATAGTTTATATTCACACACAGTTAATGTTTCAGGTGTGTGTACAACCAGCTTTAAGAAAGAACAATTTCGGGGACATTGTCCAAAGCTCATTGTGATGTAGCTAATATCTTAGCAAAGGAGTTTGAAAAATCTTATATCTGAGAACCAGATGGATCGATTCCACCGAGTACTAACACTGAGAGTGACAAAGTCAGTAGAAAATATTGAATTCGCGCCAGAAACAATCCTTCTGGTACTAAAATCCTTTAAGGATACTACCTCTATGGGGCCAGAAAAGATGTCAGCTATCCTTCTGAAAAAATGTTTTACAGTGCATAAAGGTATTCGTGAGCTACTTTAAGCTATCAGAAATCACCCACCATTCTCTCCTGGCACACATCCACAGAACCGCCAATAATTATGCTGAGCTGTTGGATTTGCTGCACATCACTCCTGCTGCTATTAAATTAGTTATCCTTTCCGTTGAATAGCCATCTCCTCAATTTTCTTCTTTTTGATTTCTCTTCATCTTTACTTATTTTCTTTTTTATAATTAACATATTAGTGAAATAATTGTGATTATAATTTGTGATAATTACTACAATACTTTATGTACTTTTTAGCCAAATATTGTAAGAGCCCTCTGGGCATCTATAAATAAATAAAAAAGAAGTGTGCAAGCAGCTTGCGTACATTATTATTCTCTCATTGCATAAAGAAAAACTGTCACCAGAAAGAGGACATGTTTTCAATTTGAAAGATGATTACTTAAAAAAAGTATCAGATAAAATTACAATTTGCTTGGGTGATTCATATGAGTGTCTATCATTGGATAGTATTCATAAAATTGTTACGTATTATTTGTAGTTAGAAATGCATTTAAATATCAATTGAAAATACTGCTAGTATATAAGATATTTTATTGAATTAATTTATTTTTTTGTAACATGCCAGTATGGCGAATCAACTACATATAAACTAATTTAAATAATTTCTAGGGTAAAATGACTTGCATCATACCGTAGTGAAATGTATCCATGTGTATGTTACAGACTTGTTTAAAACTACGTAGGGGTATTCGTTCATGACATGCACGATAAGAGATGCGGTCGGGGTAGAAACTCTCCGCTCCCACGCTTCACACCTTCTGACTATTATATAAGTTTAATATATAAGTCCGAAATTGTAAAGCGCCCTTAAGATGATTTCTCACAAAAACAGAGCTTTATAAATTAGCCAAAAAACATTTTTTTTTATAAATACCTATACTATTAGGTGTTAACATAAGTTATGTCAGTTTTTTTTTCCAAAGTTTAAAAAATGAGCGCCAAAAGTGAAACAAAATGGTAAAGGTAATATCGTCACTCGAAAGAAAAATTTCTGTTCTACAGAATACTGTGTTTGCTTTTGCGTTACATGTATTTTATTTGATTAAAAGTCTTCAAAATGGAATGTTAAGTAGACAAAAGTGAGCATTTCCGGCACTCTTTCTGTTCCCGTTCATTCGAGGAATAAAGCTGAACTGCTTGCGATATTTGCACAGCGTACGGTGAAGATGCTACGAATTATTCACTATTTCGTTGTATTTTTTTTGTTGCGCCCTCTTGTTCTCTTAATTTGGAAAAAAACAGACATAACTTTTATATATTATGTTAACACCAAATATAAAATTCAGTACATAAAATATGTATTTTACATGTATTTTGACAAAGAATATTTTTTAAATATTTATAGTTACTAGATATTGTTTATGTATAAAACAATATTTCATTAACAGTCTTCTATTGTAGCACACAGTAGAAAATATTCTCAACGCAATTAATATTCTTCCATTTTAATTTTATACACATATGTATGTACTACATATTTGTGTTCTCATAGTTTACTGAAATACGCAATTCAATTTTGGGCCAATTTTCAACTACTACTCTAGTCGTAAATAACTGTAATCGAAAATGGAAATTGAGCTGTAGTTAAGAGGGGTTTGAACCTTGGAACTCTGTTTCGTTAGTCCGCAACATTACTACATGACTATAACCCAGTTTTTCTATAAATATTGTACCCATTCCTTTTAAATTATTAAATCATACTGTTACATTGATTTTGTATTATAGTTTTCAATGATGCGTGTATAAATACATAAATTTAGTTGATTTATTTATGATTGTGATATGTAAAAATTGTTAGGTTTATTATTTTTAATTTAGAAGTAATGCCAATATTAGTCCCCTTCACTGTGAAGATCACATGTGTAATTATTTCTGAATATTGGAGTTACAATTTTTATCGAAACTCTTCCGGGCAATGTCACAATACTACCGCTACCATATTCTTTTTGTGTGCCATGAACGTACTCGTAGACCCCTACCAATACATTATTTGCATAAATAATAATGTTCCTAGAAAACAATAGTTTGCACTTTTCACTTCATTTTGGGTCACGATTATTGCACAAATTGCCCATTTATTGTCCGGAGCTTGTAAACAATAAACTACATATTATGATATATGCTTAATAATTATTGTTAATCACCTCGATTCGATTTTGATG
Source organism: Micrasema longulum (assembly GCF_059751315.1). Taxonomy (NCBI): domain Eukaryota; kingdom Metazoa; phylum Arthropoda; class Insecta; order Trichoptera; family Brachycentridae; genus Micrasema; species Micrasema longulum. The sequence goes on from NW_028279113.1 coordinate 25,343, forward strand.
AATTCGCTGATTTTTAACAAACATTTATTGTTTAGTTGGCATTATAAAACACATTATTTTCACTGATTGAACAAGAACAAAAGATCAAGAATGGGTCATGGTGTGTTGGGCGTACATTTGTTTCCTCTCCCAGATTGTTTGGTTAGCCTTTTTCCATATCTACAGCAATCAAACACAAATGCTAAATATGACACGATGAAGCATATAATCCAAAATAATATAAGCGATATAATTGTACTTTCTTCGGAATATTCCCACAAATAGTTCGATCTATTGTATCCTGTGTTAAACAGCACTTGAGTTCCATTTGGTGTTGGGCAGTGAACCTGAACTATAATATCTTGTCGTTGAACCTTAAAAAGAAAAGTACTTTAAATAATAAATGTCTAAATATATGGTTCGTAAATTATAAGTGGGTAACCAAGTTGTACTAAATTGTAAAAGAAAATTCATATTTAAAAAAATCTATTAATCAAATTTATCATAACATTTTATTGTCAGCTGGTGTTTTAAATGCTGTGAGCATAGAATTAAGAATAGTCCAGAAGGAGCGTAGAATCATATTTGAATACATCGAACTGTGTCCAATAATTCCCCCACTCCCGCTTACTTTCGCCGCGCGTATTCGTGAAGTCGTCGAGTAATGTTGCTTGATGGGAAAAAAATCATAACACAAATGTAAGGTAAAAAAAAGTAATCTGTTAATTTTTCTAAAATTTTATTGTGCACGCGGAAACATTGATTGACACAACAGAGTAGATAAGTAAAGGGTCATTTAATAAGAGTAATTTAATTAATGAACTTTGAACTTAAAATATAAAACAAATTTTATTTGACATAAAACTGATATTTTTATATCACGTTGAATGATATTTGATGTTTCAAAGATAATGTCGTTCAAATGTCTTCCACGGCGTTGTTTAATCCGAGGTCTAATTTTCATTAGTTTTTTTATTAGATGAGCAAAGTAGGGTAAAAAAAAATCTACCCTGGCAACACTAACGAAATTTCCATTTTGTTTCTTCGACAATCTGACAGATGGAAAAATAATTCAATTTTTAAGTAATGCATTTTTTATATACACATTCATTTGCAAATTACAGATGAAATGTGATTGCATCCTGTTTCTTTAAAACCCTAGCAGTATTTCTAAACTTTAAAAGGACACGACACGGCATAGTTGAATTTAAATCAGGAGTTGCGTACTGAGCGACCTCTACAATGAAACTAATTGGTTAAAACGTAAACCTACTCATTTATAAGTAGTTGAGTCGCCTTCTGTTTGATGTGCGTATGCGGTTTCTGGACTATTCTTAATTCTATGGCTGTGAGGGACAAAACGAAAATTCTTGAAAAGAGGAAAAAGAAAATGATAAAAAAGTATGTATTCCTTGTTTTCATTAATGGGTGTTCACTAAACCCTGTCACATCCGAAACCATTATGATCAGTATAAGCAAGAAGACATATTGGAACATTAAAATATTTTTTTAAAACTAATAAAATTTAAAAAAATAAAATATTTAAAAAACACAAGTGATTGCTTACTTCTGCAGGGGAGAAACGAGGAGGGGGGAGTCTGATATGCCACGCGCCGCCGCGCCCCCCTCGCCCGCCTCAGTCCGAGCATTGGGAAACTTGGCTTATCAACACAACATGTACTTTAGCACGATTTTTTTACTATGATCTACGAGTATTTTACGTTTATCCACACTATTCAATTAAAATATTAACAATTTGAATTTTAACCAAGAAATTTATAGCAGACATTGATAAAAATTTACAGAACAAAATATAAAAGTCGAGGTATTTTAATGTTCGATGTGCCCTCATCCAAATTATATGCACGCAAGATATCGTTCTAAAACGCCTTCACTGACACGTCTTAATGCCAAAACATATTTTTATCCACATTATTCAATCAAAACATTATCAACGTCACAGTGCGATCCGATCAACAAAAAAATATTTCACTGTTCTGTCACACTGTTGTAAGTTTATAAGATTGTACGATAATTTATACTCCACATCTATTTTGTAATTACACTTATAACTTACACGCTTATTAAATAATTCCTTATTAATATGCTTCATTATGATTTCGATAATCATACACTTAACACAGATCTACTAGGACTGGCCATGATCAAATTATTTGTTCATATCAAAACTGTAACGAGTAACGATTGTTACCTTATAAGCTTTGTACCTACTTAATGTGCGAAACAATCAGGAGGTAATTTAGGATTAAACTTGACATTTTAAAACTGAAAGAATAAAGATCTCAGATATAATATCCCTTCCGCCTAACAACAATCATTATTAGTAAACAAACTAACAAACAGGACCTGTCACTTATTTAACTTATTAGCAATTATTTCTTAAAACTATCTGAAGATGGGGATGGTGTCGCGAGTCACGACACCAGCCAGGGTAAATAAAGGAACCCCCGCTTTAGAGATCCGTGTCAAGTTTATGATTATCGAAATCATAATGAAGCATATTAATAAGGAATTATTTAATAAGCGTGTAAGTTATAAGTGTAATTACAAAATAGATGTGGAGTATAAATTATCGTACAATCTTATAACCTTACAACAGTGTGAGAGAACAGTTAAATATTTTTTTGTTGATCGGATCGCACTGTGACGTTGATAATGTTTTGATTGAATAATGTGGATAAAATTATGTTTTAGCATTAAGACGTGTCAGTGAAGGCGTTTTAGAACGATATCTTACGTGCATATAATTTGTATGAGAGCACATCGAACATTAAAATACCTTGACTTTCATATTTTGTTCTGTAAATTTTTATCAATATCTGCTATAAATTTCTTGGTTAAAATTCAAATTGTTAATATTTGAATTAAATAGTGTGGATAAACGTAAAATACTCGTCGATCATAGTAAAGAAATCGTGCTAAAGTACATGTTGTGTTGATAAGCCAAGTTTCCCAATGCTCGGACTGAGGTTGGTGAGGGGGGCGTGGTCGGGCAGTTGGCGGCGCGCGGCGTAACCGACTCCCCCATCTCGTTTCTTTCCTGCAGAAGTAGGCAACCATTTGTTTTTTTAATTTAAAAAAAAAATTATTCGTTTAAAAATGTATTCTAATGTGCCAATATGTCTTCTTGATCATCGTGGTTTCAGATATGACAGGGTTTAGTGAACACCCTGAATATATAGTATTTAATTTCCCATATACCAAAATGTATTACTTATTTTTCCTTATTATTTTTATTTATTTTACCTTATTGTCCCTTGCAACATTTCGAATTTCCATTTAAGTAATTAAATAGAATCCTTATTCATAAATTTTTACCAACTAGGTAGATATCGAGCGTAGAATCGACGCAATTGATTTTGAAAAATCAATAATTGTTTGTATATGGCGCCACTGCGCTCGCCGTTCCTGTCAACTTAGTTGACCAACAAAGCTTGCAGGAGACTCCCGTGCCACTCAGGTAAGAGCACTTCTTTCGTGAATATATACATACTGCACGTCAAAGTGAAATATTGTTATCTTTAATGTACTATAAAATACTTTTATCTTTCTAGGGTAAAAAAGCTAAATGAATAAAAAAACATTTTTTTACTAACGCCCCTCATGTTAAAAAGATTACCAAAAGTTGATTTAAAAAAGTTTTTAGTTAAAACTATAAGTCCGTAGAAGAGATCTTAATAGTTTTTAGTTTTGTAAAGTTTATATTTTTGTTTCTATATGAAACCCATAATTGGTCTTGTTATTTGTTGTTATTCGTTATGTATTGTTTATTACTATGACTGTGTTGGTTTCAAAAATAAATAAATAAAAATAAAATAGGGCACTGCATTGGTACACCAATCACAGCGTATCTTGATAATTTTTTTGTTTCATGAAGGTGAGACAATCAGTCTTATGCTTCAATTACCAGTCCAGGGACTATGAAATATTCTGGTGTGAAAACACCCTTTCAAATAAATATTTCACATCAACCATTTCGGGAATAAAGTGATTCTGAGTCTAATTTTTAGTTTTATATTATTCATACCTACATTAAATTATTGAGATGTTTAAGTAGCTTGATAACGTATCATGATAATATATATTTTTTATGAGATAGATTTTTCACTCATATTGTGGACCTTCAAATAAGTTTAGAGTATTTTACCTGTTTATTTCTACACCTGGTTAATTGGTTAGATTGAATGGCTTGTACACTGAGTTCTCTCTCTAATAATAAGGACATAACCCATCTGGCTGGTGAAATGTACTCTATCCATCTTGTGTATGAAGTCATATCCAGACGGTGAATAGTATAACCACTTGCCATAAATATTATGCTTAATAGGATAGCACTAATGTATGAAGACCATTTGTATGGTGGAATCAAATATGTTATGGCTTTAACGAGCATTTTGATGCAGCAGAGGTAGAGAACCATGTAACCTGAAAATATGTTTAATGTAATGATTCAATTATTAGTTTATTATCTTTTAAATTTAAAATTTGCCCATACTTACCAAGGTAAATATAAAATCCATTGTAGTTATCATATCCTTGCATATACAGTCCGGTCATTGAGTAACTCGGAATTAAATAAGCCATCCATATACACAAGGTTGGGAGAATATCAGTTATTGTCTAAAACAATGTTACATAATGTAAATTACTAAAAGTGAGAAATAATGAAACAATATCGTGGGTATAGTGGCAAAAAGCTTTAACTCTCAAATCCCTGTTTTGAGAATCAAGCATCAAAGTTTTGTTCCAATTTTACTCTTTTATGTGCTCACTTCAAAACATGTTTTTAATTTTTCTATTTCTTAATTTTATATTAAGTAAATATTAAGTTATTTAAAGCCTTTAGCCTCAATAAAATGCCGGGTATACGACTTAACCTAAAATTCATTTTTAAAACTACAGATATATGAAATTTAATATGCCTTTAGTGTATTTTGCCAGTTTTTAGAGTGTTAAAAACTTTACAAAACTGCATCATTCTGTCAAATTAGCATATTTTCGATTTCACGTTTTTTGCCAGTATATGCAGTAATGATATGCAGTATAATATGCAGTAATGCATCAAATTAGAAAAAAGCAACCATCTATTTTGTTTTTTTAAAATATATTCATATATATATTCATATATATATATATATTCATATATATGTCAGCATTTATATCAGAGGCATTTATAATAATTCGCGACCCGCTTATAGAGCTGTCCATACGAACAAAAACCATTCTAGGAAGTTAGCTAAAGTTTATGGCAAAACAATGGCCTGTAGGTACTCAGGTCGAGAATTGCAAGCGCAGTGATGAACTGTCCTTTACACTTTTGTTTTTTCTATGCAATAGAGGGAAAGGGCGTCTCTATAAGCTGGTCGTGAAGTATTACTCTGAAATATTAATAACCAATTACGGAATTGAATGAATGAATCAATAATTTAGCCCACAAATTATGAAGAAAAAATGATTGGCTGAAAATCAACACAATGTTTGGAAAATGAGTTTCTCAGTGAGTCAAAGTGTTAGATTGTCAAATGTTTTGTTTAAACTTACATCAGTCAAAATAAAGACAGTTCTACCATATAGACCAATATCAATGTCTCTCTCGATATACTTGCGTTGGGAATGTATGGGTTTGGTACAAAGAAGTAGCAGCAGGGGCCATACGGAGACACACATTGTCGTGTAGTGATAACCGAGTCTATCATTTTGAGTGAGCTGAGAATCACTTGCAGGTAGGTCCCAGAAAATGGCACCGATTATTAAAGAAACTATGGCAGCTAGGATAAGGCGTGTGATCCAACTAATTATTGTATTTGGCTGAGTGTAGACAAGTGTTTTCCTGTAAGAAAGATAAATAACATAATTTATATGGATCATAATATTTATTTACAGATTGATGGCGGAAATCAGTGACAAAGCGTATGAAACTCATACATACAACAAATTTTGTCATTTATATAATATTAATAAAACCAAGATATGTAATTTAATTTCTTTTCTCTTGATTAACATAATTTACATTTTTTCCTTAAGGACTTCAAAGTATTTTAAATTTCTGCAGGTAATATTTATGTAAATATTTTGCAGGCATTGAAATAAATTATTTAAATTCAGAAAATCTAATGGGCCTGCAACACACTCAACGAGTGGCATAGGAAGTAGCGAGGAAAGGAGGCAGAGACATAGTGTGGCAACATTACTCGTCATGCCGCACGTCATGCTCCTCGTTGTGCCCACCGCTCCCTATTTTGTTGGTTTTTGAGCGCTAGTCAAAGGACCGGCAATATGAGCGCGAGTGGTTGGCCACATAATCGCGCGGTCGCAGTACCCATTGAGTGCTCACACAAGACGCACGCGTCATTTTTGAATGATGCATATTTCTTTGTATGACATTGATATAATTAGCCATACTAAAAATGCATAGCGCGCACGCTGCCACAGTTTCATCGTCCATTGTATAGCAAAGATAAATGACAGGTGCGGAGCATCGCGATTGATTGATTAAGCAGAGCAGTGTGTGGGCAGAGAGGCCAACATCCAGCGAGAGGGCGGCAGCGCGAGGAGCAAAGTGAGGAGCTGCGCTAGGAGCATAGTGTGGTGGAGCTATAACTCATGTTCATACCCGTCCACGTCCGGTGGTGACTGCATTGGTACACTAAATGCAGCGTATATCAATCATCTGTTACATGAAGGTTAGGTGATCAGCCTAACGCTTTATATGTCAGTCCAGGAACATGAAATATTGCAATGCAGAAACATTATTTTAATCAATATTTCATGTTGACCTTACCAGGAATCGAACCTGGGACCTCAAGCATGCTAGGCAAACGTGCCTACCTCTAAACAATGACGTGACTTAATTCTGGATTTCTTGATTCAGGATTTTTACCTGAGAGCAGCTATCGAGTGGAAAGTATTAGTCTAAGATTCTGGTTCTATTTCACAAACAGAACTGTATTCTTAATTCGTCCGGACATAGACACCATGCTGTCATATTAATCTCAATATGGCATTGAGAGATAATATATTTTCTTAAATTTCAAATTCAATTTTATACTAGAAATACAATTTTATACTAATTTAATATATTTTATATTATTGTTTCCCATTCCGCAAAAGAAAAAATATATTGTTGTAAACCTAATAAATATGAAATATGTGATGCAACTGAGCATTATGGCCCTAGATAATTATAAGTGAATAAAAAAATAACTTCTAGTTTGATATTTTACATAATGCATAACTTACTTGAAAAGCAACCAAGCCTGAGTAAAGGGGTTTGCTCGGCAAATGGAGTTGGGTAGAGGAATAGGTGGTACTAAGTGAAGGCTCCCCTCTCCCTCTCCTCTGACTCTCGCCTGGGCACTTCTAAACACTTCAGCTAACTGCTCTATACGTCCTGATGATTCCAACATGGCTGCAGCTGACAGGTCATCTAAGGTCACCAGGTCCACTAAAATTGTATTGAAAATTATTATTAAATTAAAGCACTGCCAAGAATACATATATATTTAAATGGTTTACACATTCATAAACCCACTGTATAAAGTGGTTAATAATTTCACATAATTTCAGTGAATTTGCGTTTCGACTGTCTAAAATATGATAGGTAATAAATACTACATTAGATGTTTGTGAGGGTTGTAGCCGACACTTTTTATAATATGAAGATATTACAGCTTAACACCCTAGTAGACATTATTGTTGGCGCAAACGCCGAAGTACTGATTGCCAACAATAAATGCTACCAGAGCATGTGTATATTACTTTTAAATTACACCTGGATAGATGAGCTAATGCAATATAAGTTCAACTGAATGTTTACTCAAATTTTAATTTCAGAAGTTTTCAGTTACTTCAACAAGGTAGATCTACAGTTGTGCTAGATTAGTGGTTTATCTATAATTGGATCCTAGTTGAAATTTTTTCATGCAAAAAATACATCTATGGGTTCTTATGATTTACATAAATATACAATTCAATAAGTAACCGTGTTAGAAAATAGGAAATAAGTTGCGAGGTTCAAACCTCCGACTTTTATAGCAATTTATTTCAACCAACCGAAATAACAATTTATTGCCTGATTGATGTGGTTCCAGAGGGCTGAGGTTCGAACCGATCTACCACAACTTAATTCCCACTTTTCAAGTGCGGTTATTTCTGACTTTGAAATAGGCCATAAAATTGTAATATTTGGGTGCATCATAAGAACCCAAATATTTATTTTGAACACACTAAAATGTGAAATTAATATGCTACTTACAGTAATAATCGGATGGATTTTTGAATGCTGGGCATGGATAATCTATAGATGCGAAGTATGGTATCAAGTCCCTTCTGTATCCACTAAACATGGTGCGACCAGCAGATAGAAGTACCACTTTAGAAAGCATTGCAAAAATTTCATATGTTGGAGGATGAAGGGTCATTATTACAATTCTTCCTGTGCTTGCCCAATTTCTTAAGTACTCTATTAAGAAAAAAGTGTCGAATATATCCATTTCTTTGGTCGGTTGATCAAGAATTAGGATAACAGTATCTAAAAGCATGTGGCAAGCAACATTTAGCCTTCTCAATTCAGATCGAGTCAGTCTGCCAACATTAGTCAATCTTACTTGCTCTAGTCCAAGTTCTTCGATTAGAATGTTTATCTAAAAAAACATACAAAATTTTTTTTAGACGTACATATTGAGATAACTAATATATTATATGCAACACAATATGAAATATGTGTAAACTTACTCGGTCCTTTGCATCCACCTTAATCTGTGACATTTTGGTATTTGGCCATTTTAACTGGGCGTGAAATCTCAATGTTTGTACTACCGTCATATCTGGACACATATTGATATTATTTCTGACATAAGCTGTTGTATTTTTCAATGTTGCTTTTGCTACCGGTTGCCCATTGAGTATAATATCTCCAGATAATTTCTATAATGCATACATCTTTATTATTATTAGTACAAAAACACTGCAGGAAGTATTTGAGAAAATAAAACAATTTTTCCTCAAATATGGATGAGAATATTCGATTTAAATTGAGTAGAATAGCTCCAGATGGAGATCATAAAGATATTTTATTATTTTCAGCGCTTTCTTTATTAAAATTAAAGACTTTAATTTAATTCATCTTTTCTACTAATTAGCTTTGGGATAAAAACAAACAAAAAAACCATCACGTTTCCTCATAACGGTAGGCAGAGAGGATAGAACGCCACAACACTCGATCTTTGCATACAGATCTCGTTTCCTCTACATTCATACATTTTCTCATGCACGTGCGCCGATTATTCCGACTTTTGACAAGTCCATCTTCAAGTATTTGTTGGATTTGGTCATGCCATGTCTTTCTCGCTCTTCCTCTATTTCTGCATCCATCAACATTCATATTGTAAATATTCTTAGCCGGTCTTTCGCTGTCCATTCTCTCTACATGTCCATACCAGCGCAGAGATCCTTTCTTAATTTAGTCGATAATTCTAATCTCAGCTTTACATAATGTACAGATCTCTACATTTGTGCATCTATCGTACATTGTTTTACCACACATTTGCCTGAGAGATCACATTTCGACAGCATTCAGCCTACTTTCATCCCTATTTTTCTAAGTCCATACTTCGCTCCCATTTATCAGGGTCGGGACCAGGACTCCATTGTGAACTGCTAATTTTGCCTAGGAATATTGACATAATAATTTATTTTAAACTACTTTAGCGGGCTTATTGCTAAAAGAAATATCTTCCAATCACCCAAACATACATAAAAAATAAAAAATGATGATTACCTTCTCAATACCCGCTAGAACATTTAATAACCCAGTAGCTTCTCCTTCTGCTGTGGCCATGATGGCTAGAATTTCTCCAGCTTTAACTTCACAACTTATACCAGATACTAATAGCATAGAAGGATTTTCTATTGAAGCTATTTCTAAATTCTTTATCTGTAAAATCCATACTTAAAATATGTTAAAACAATTTAAATATTTTGTTAGGCATCACAAAGGAAGGCAATATATTTTAATATACCTGTAAGTTTGGATAAATATAAGCTGTGTGCGGAACATGGCCGTCTCCATAGTCAGGTCTTATAACTGAAGAAGGACGTTGATGTCCCTTTCTAGATTGCATTAAGGATAAATGACTGTCAGCTTTAGACATCGGTCTTCCGATTTGGCTACAAAATATATCTCTTTATAGCAGTGGTTAAAATACAAATTATTTGCATTAAAAAAGGGCAGGTTTTCATACCTATGTTCACCGTCATTTCCGAAATCAGCCACACTATTCCGTCGGTTGTAGGATTGTCGACCTCCATAATTTCTGGTTTCTAAGGCGAGGAGGTTGGCTTCGCTGACAGATTTGTTTCGAGATGATGTCCACTGTGGTTTAGACTGAACAGCCCTGATGCCGGCCTGATGCATAGCAACCAGAGGAATACTTGAACCCTACGATCAATTGTTGCATAAGATTGGTATTACAGATTCAAGCAGAAATGTCTTGCAAGTTTAATAAAAATGTTTTTTTTTTAGTTACTTTTTAGATAGATGCAACATAAAAATATAAATTCATTTTTATTTTTTAAAAATAAAGCTTAACCCATCATCAAATAAATATTTACCGGATATGGTGGTTGAATATTCTGTAATCGGAAATCAGGATCAGATCTATACTTTCTGTTGTATTTGTATTGTTGTGATGTCTCATTATCAGAACTGTCATATCCGGAAGAATTTTCTCTGGCTCCCCGACTTGCTCTTGATACCCTTAAAAATTTTACATTTATTGCAATGAGAAAATGCTAAAAAAAAAATAATCTACCGTAATTTCTTGGTGGAATTGCATTTAAATTAAACAAATAAATGTCTTTGACCATAGTTTAATGTTGACCACTGACTGGGTCTTCATGCATACGTAATCAGACTAAAAGAAAGGCTAAAAAATAGTTTATATAATACGTAATATGTACAATCATTCGAAACAGAAGTTGACAACCAATTTGAATGAATTAAAACAATGCATTAATTCAATCAATTTCATTAATCCACTTTAATTGTCTTATAATTTTATGATACATAAAATTATGGTTGTATATGTGAACTCCTACCTCAATTTGTATTTGATGAAAATTGATTAGGTACCTTTCAATCAGTCTGATGTCGGTCATGACGAAACACCGTAGTCGGTCAAAACATAAAAAAATGTATCAAATTGTATTATAAATTTGTAAGATTGAAAAATAAATCATATTCATATGTAGTCTACCTGGGAACTGGTTTCATTTCACTTCCTATGGAAATTTTTGCCCTAGGAGTACCTGACCTTTGGGATCCGTTGTGATTTGGAGGAAACACTCTTGGTAAACCAAATTTCAGGTAGGTGTACATGTTCGATCCCAATGCCGATCTGAAAATAAACACTTAAAATTAGACCAAAGTTATTATGAAAAATAAAAAGTATACATAAAATTGTTACAGTAAAATATTCCCTTAGCACGAACACCTTATTAGGAAAATTATTAATACATGATGTTCACAACCTTTGCTTCGTTTCATGTTGTATAAGTATACCAATTTATGGTGCATTCAATTTGTTACTGTTTTTATGAAAAGTCTTTTTCTAAATATTGAAGGTATTGCTATTTATTATTAAGTATTTGCATAAAAAAAGATATAAAAGATAAAAATATACAAAAACTTACTTGGGGCCATATCGAGGATGTGATAGTATGGACTGGACCGTAGTATCTCTCAACTGAAAATTTCCATAGGGAAGTGGACTCTTATCAGTACTACCCAAAGCACTGTCCGTGAAATCAGAATTTAGATTTTGCCTATGAGGAATATACAAGAAACATAAATCATGCAATAATATCACGCAAAAAAAAACAAAATGATGGAATTATATAAATGAGGACTATTTATTTTTAATTTTTGATGTTCGATCTTGATATTGCAATATCATTTGAAATTAGAATTGTATTCAATAATATATTTTGGACTTGCTGAAGATGGTTATGATCCTCAACAACTGAACAAAAACCCAAAAATTATATTTGCACATAGATTCATGAGGAAGTTCAGTGCTCCGGAAAAATGGGTATAAAAAAAAAATTGAGCATTTAATTGAACAGTGAAATTTTTCAAAAACGTATGAAAAATTAATTTAAAATATTTTCACAAAAATGAACTACGTCACAAGTTATTGAATCAACCAATGACAGAGTATTGGTACAGATTTTCGGTTTCCGGAAAGCTATTCACCAATCAGCAGAACTGCCGACTAAAACTTATGACATCACAGGCGGAGTAATTTCAAAATTAAATTATACAAAATAATATTTAAAAAAATTGTAGTGCTGATAATATGATACACAAAAAGTAAAATATTTTATTACTTAGTTTGATAGTTTATTGAAAAAAAAACTTTGAACTTCCTCATTAGAGATGAATTATGTAGAAGTTTTATAAAAATAGAATTGAAGGCTGGTTAAGGTGTTAAAACTATACATCTAGTGAAATTATAGGAGACATGGATATATGTAAGTGGACTGGGTATTCAGTTTTTTCTCCTGGCAGGGCGTTGGGTTGTGCAAGAAATGGTGAGGTACGATGTACATAGATAAAGATAAATGTATGTATGACAACTTGTCAATGGATTGCATGGCGTGGGGGTCGGGGGGAATGGGTGAGTGTGGTGGTAAAGAGAGATGTGTATTATAGTTGGACCAGGCGTGCAAGTCTTCGGACAGCATGGTGCAGGGGTTGTGCGGGAAGGGGTGAGCTGTGGTGGTAAAGAAAGATGCCTGTAGAGAACTAGGCGTGCAGGTCTTCCGACTGCATGGTGTGGGGGTCATGAGGTGTGAGGGTAAAGAAAGGTGCATGTAGGGACCTGTAATTGGCCCAGGCGTGTAGCTCTATAGACTGCATGGCGCGGGGGTCATGCGGGAGGGGATGAGGTGTGGTGGTAAAGAAAGGTGCGTGAAGTGACCTGTAGATGGACCAGGCGTGCAGGTCTTCGGACTGCATGGCGCGGGGGTCGTGCAGGAAGGGGTTGGAGGGCACGGAGTAGCGCCGCTCCGCTCCCGGCTGCCCCAACGCAGACATCCCGCTACCTCTGTACAACCAAACCATATATTACATACTACATCAAGACGAGGTGCATTACTGACCAGATTTTATTTTCAGATGATAGAGCCGTATAGTTTTATTTGAATTAGTAAAAGTTGTTTTGACGCTTTGAAATTTTTGTTTCTTTAAAAAAAAAAATTTGGGTATATACATAGAATTAAGAATAGTCCAGAAGGAGCGTAGAATCATATTTGAATACATCGGACTGTGTCCAATAATTCCCCCACTATGCCTCATGATGTCCTGTAATGTTGCACGGTGGGAAAAAATATAATTATAACACAAATGTAAGGTAAAAAAAAAGCAATCTGTTAATTTCTCTAAAATTTTATTGTGCCCGCGGAAATATTGATTGACACAATTGAGTAGATAAGTAAAGGGTTATTTAATTAATGAACTTTGAACTTAAAATATAAAACACATTTTATTTGACATAAAACGGATATTTTTATATCATGTTAAATAATATTTGATGTTTTAAAGATAATATCGGTCAAAGGTCCACGATAGATTTGTTTAATCCGAGATCCAATTTTCATTAGTTCTCTCATTAGATGAGCAAAGTAGGGTAAAAAAAAATTCCGAAAAATTCCACATAAAGTAAAATTTTTTTTTAGATTTTTGTAAACTAAAAAAGGGGATTTTATTTTTAAAATATTATGGTGATTTAAAAAAATGTGTTTATTAAATATTAAGTGTTTTAAAAAAAAGTATTTATTAAATATTTCGAAATAATTGATAAATATGACGTAATAACTTGACTTTCTGATCAAATTAATGATGCTCACACTTACACACATCTGAACACTTACTCCCACATACACACAAACACACCTATGCACTATGCACTTACTCTTATACAAGACACATAAACACACCCTTTTATTGTACCTCAATTTAATATGTATGATTTTTATTTAGAAACTTCGCTGGTCTGTCCTTAAACCGTATCTTTTTTATGTTATATCATTGTCGACTGTTTGTTTTTGTAAAATAAATAAAATTATCAGTTAGGTAATGAATGTATTATTGTGTATAAGAATTTGTTCACCAGCTAACATTATTATCGGAACAGAATGAGAGGTTACTGTGTTATTTTTATAAATCATCATCATCATTCCCTTCCACACCTAATGGTGCATAGGGCACTGCATTGGTACACCAATTATATATGGTAGAAACTTTTCTTTCACAGCTTTGAAAACATTTATTTTAGCGAATGACTTAAAATCCATTAAATTTTATTCCAGTAAAGCAATTATTGCATATGTTAATATGTTTCTTACGAAGACGTAAAACATACTTGGGGAATTAATATTGGCTATATTCAACAGTGTTCGACATAATTTCACAAGAAGTGCAATTGAAGTGTATGATGTTTTTCTACAAGCATTTCGTCACAATTATCTGATTTACTAAATTAATAACTTCGCCTTTATCGATCGAGGACGAAGCTTCACATTATTTCGCTCATTTTTAAAAGAAAATATTTTAGACTCGTTCATTTGAGTTTATATTTATTTTTTATTTATATTCTAAAATACCGTATGTTATGGGGAAATCCCCAGTCCCACATTTTACTATTGCTTGGTAAAGAAAATTTTCCTTCTATTCTGAAAATAAAGGCTAAAATGCATTTAAGGATGTTTGACTTTATACTATCCATTGTATAGTGTTTCAAAACATATTTCGTAATGGTTGGAAGTGGCCCAAATCTTCATAAGAGTTTTTTCCAGTATTCAGACAAAATATTTTTTGTAGGCCCTATCTTAAAACTTTTATTAATAAGTTCGAATCATGTCGCACGCAAAACAAAGATGTATAAAAAAATATTAATTTCAGCTCATTTTAGAAAACTTCTTGTTATTCATAAAATAAAAATGAAAATATGCAAACAACTATAATAATAGACACTCATTAATATAAATACCAGTGATGTCAAGACAATGCAAATTACCCAAAATTACTTTTATTATTTAATAAATATTTGAAAAACTATCACTTTAGTCTATTACTATATAAAAAAAAAACAGCTTCACGATTCCACTTCGAATTTCTTGGAATCTTACTTGAAATAAAGTTAAATAAAAATTGCGTTTAAAGTGTATTCCGTATTATTAAATAGAAAAAAACAGTTAAAGTTGTTGGAGGTTTTCAAGTTATTGGGAAAAATATGAACAATATATCCGCTGATCAGTCTCCTTACGATTCAAATGTAGCGCCATTTTACTATAGCTACTAGTTTCAAGGTTAGCGAGAGAGGGGTAAAAAGCATAGACAAAAATACGGGTCATTTAAATTTTTATAAATGGCATTACCAACATTAAAAAAGCATGGTTCATGGTGTACTGTTAGGCGGATTTGTATGATTTAATTCATTACCAACCGAACCAAATGGCTTTTCTGGAACATCGAATATTGTAAACGAAATTTATGAATGCAACGATTGATTATTAGGACCTTTATAAGCACTAAGGGCCGGTTGCATCGACGAAAGTTAAGTTAAAGCCAGGGCTAAAGTCAAATAAAGGTTACTTTTATGTCAAAATGCGTTGCATCAAAAAAAGTTAACTAAATAATATCAAAAAAGTTACTTTTATTTAACCGGCCGCCAAGGGACCGTTTAAAGTTAAATGCGATCTGCACTTGAACATTTACAGTGGCAACATTCTTAACTTTAACTTAACTAAAATAAAGTTGATGCAACGGAATTTTTCAGTTACCAGATTTTGAGCCTTAACTAAGTTTAAATATTTAACTTGAAACTAAATTTATACCAACTTTGATGCAACCGGCCCTAAAAGAGTCTTGTAAAAATCCTTTATATGTACAGTATGTTAAATCTGAAATTCCTCCCGAGTGATAATAACCTATAAGTCTAAAATTTATGTATGTATTTGGGTAAATCATTTGCGTGCGTAAACATAACTAAGCATATAATATTATATATTATGAATGACAAAAGTAAGGTAAACTACTTACTGGTTAACTGTTGGAACAGATAATATAAAATAGCACAACCAGTAAACAATTCTAGGTTTCCAGGCATGCAGGTTAGCAAAGTATATTATCGTCATTCCACTCACTACTTACTACCTCCTACCTACACAGTTACTCGGGAGGTACCTACCTACCCTCTTGCGCGTCTTACGTGCCCACGTTATTACGTACTAATCATTTATTTGGATTAAATTGATGTAGGTAGGTACCTACAGTCACTTGCATGCAATAAATGTAATTACCACTACATCGCATCGTAGGTCCACCATTTATAGCGTCTGCCATGTAAAACATCCTTTATTTTCAGTTACCCGCAATAATTGAGACTGAAAAATAATATCATCTAATAATAATAGAATAATAAAAAATCATTTGTGCTCTTATGATTCATCCAAATACGTAGATAATTTTTTGGCTAATTCTATCACAGTAAAATTAATCCTTTGAAGCCACATGAGTCTAAACACAACACAAGATTTGATATTTACATGGTCAATATTCTATAAAATATTATTAATAACCTAATTGATAGCCCAGAAATTGTTAGAGGCATTTCATATCGAGTCCCTGTCCGTAGAACTCGTCAATCTGTACTCTTCGATATGCCTAACTAAATGACTAATTATTTGAAAAATAGCACTCTTCGAAGAATACAGATTACCTATAATGACAGTTTTAGTGACATCGACATATTACATTGTAAATACCATAGTTTTATCAGATCTGTTAAAGACATTTTAAAATTTTCTCCTGCTTGACTTTTAACTTTTAATTTGGCTGTTAATTTTATCTTTCAATTTTAACTTTTTAATTCTTAATTTTAACTTTTGATTTTAACTTTCAATTTAAACTTTTAACTTTAATTTTAGTTTAAACTTTTGATTTTAATTTAAATTTTAACTTTTACTTTTGATTTTAATATTAAATTTTGATTTAAACTCTTAATTTATACTTATTCATATGTACATCTACTACCTGCATCTAATAAATTATTGTTGGTTGTGAATTTTTACAAATAAATTTAAATGTTCATGGAAGCAGAGAGAGAGAGAGAGAGAGAGAGAGAGGAAAGTAGAGTTAGAGCTATACAATGTATTCTCCCTTTTATGTACTTTTTATTTAATATTCATATTTTTACTTTTTTAGAATTCAATTATTTTTCCCCTCTCCTCCTGCATTCATAATAAATTAGTGTGAAATCTGTAATTACTTTATTTAATTGTCCTTTGTACCTTGTTTAATATAAAGACTGTATGATTTCCTTTATAAATAAATAAATAAATATAGTGCAGGTAATTGGTAAAATAAACCGAAGTAGGGAACAAAATGCTGAACACTCCTCTAGTGGAACGGAAGGTCTCTTGACTACTGCTGAAGAGTTTTAAGTGGTTACCTCTCCACATGAGCAAATGCTGAAAAGTTCCCGATTGGCCCACATTAGTATATTCCTTCTGATCCCAACAGTTAAGATAAATTTAAAGAGTGGTATATTATAAGCAAGGTAAATAATAAAGCAACTCCTATATAAAAAATATAAAAAAAGATTTGACATAATATGAAACTTATTTTTTTAAATAATGAAGTCGTATTTTGCTATAACAACCAAGAAGACTTTTGTCTTCAGATGCGGTGTGCGGTATGTGGTGGGCAAGCTGCACGCTACTGCTGGGTACTGGGTTGTCTGTTTAGTTCTGGGTAATGTTGGTAAATATGAGGTGAGAGTACCTAATGTTCGTGTACCTACTTAGATTCTGCATTGAAGTAGTACCTACCGGCTTAGGTATAATATATGCATTATTTCGGTAAATTACAATACTATTCACCTAACTGTAACATCATAAAGGCAATCGGTAACCATTAACCGCGAATAACAAGTAAGTGTACATAATAAGTACAACATAGCAAAACAATAACAATGGCAAATAATAGCAATACTCGCATTCAATTGGTAAATTATATCGTGTAATGGTTTGGGAACTCTCATGTTGCACTTGAAATTATTATTTGATTTATGTGTGTTGTAAGAATATATTTGGCAAAGCGAAAATTAAGATTATTAATGTACCTACATATATTATATCAGCTACAATTAAAAATATAATGAATCTTTGTTCCTACCCAATTCCCAGGACTACAAATTGATCATTTGAGGTGAATGCCACCTAAGCCACGAGTTACCTACTCACATCCGCATATCGCGAGCTAATAGCTACGTAAGGATTTTTTTTAATTTTTGCGGAACGATGCAGAAAGTGAAACAGCGATTTTTTCTCTTTTTTTACCATTCATCAGTTCATCGCCCATCACTTATCAATTCTCTATTATTAGGTACAAGCCGAGAATTTCATTCACTTTTCGATCGTTCGATTTTGTTTGTAATACGCGAGTTGCAATATTATTGACCTCGATTATAATACAAGGTGCATAATTTCACAATGTTTCCCGGGTATCTTTATTCGAGTAGTGTTGGGAAATGGAAGAAATTTTGGCTGTTAACTTCTCCGTATTTGCTTCGTAAAGAGAAAACCACAGAAAACGAATTCAAGAGAACCAAGAGAGGTTACCCGTTTCAGCGATTGCGATCGAACGACTGCTCACATTTTCGACTTATGCCTATTTAAATATGAAAAAAGGAATGAGCGAAATTGTATTTGAGCGAACCGTCAGTAGGGTCGCAGTAAGTCATATCTTGCTGGAGGGTGTGATTCTATTAAATGGTGCGAATGCCCAGTTGCATTCCACCGGCAACACAACTGACTAGTCCAACTCGTTAGCGTCCACGTCACGAAGCCCGAGCAATGGGATCACACTCATAACGGTGTGATCACATCAGATAACGAGAGGATGAAAAGCGAGTTTCTGGCGCCTCCAAACCAGAACCAACCAGCTAAGGGAAGGTAACTCCGACTGAAAAATCCCCCAGCGAAGGCAACGGAAAACAACTCTGGTTATCTTTTCCCAGGAATCACTATGGCGAGGACATCCAACAAGCAGTTGTCTTGGCCTCGGAGTAGCGCAGGACCTAAATGCTTTCGCTGGGGTGATCGCCAACACCGGGGGATTATTTCCTATTGTTATTTCCACAAATTGGAGGACATTTCTGTAGGATATCATTTCCAAAAAATAAATGTGTATGTTCATCCATTCGAACACGACAAAAATGAACTCACTCCAACAAATATAATATTAAGCTTCTTTCATTTAAATTAAAAGTTGTTAGGTAGATGCGTATGCTAATAAATTTAAATATATATTGCGTAGCGGGAACCTACTATAAAAATGTATTTTGGCCGTGCAGAATGTTCTTTTATGATAATGAGTAAAGTAGAGTATTGGGTCTTGGGTCACTTCATCCGCGGTTCATTGCTCCTGACTCTTGACGCATGTGGCGGAAGGATGTACAATAGAAAGAACCAGCGACGGACATTTAATTTACATGAATTTGATCAAACAGTTATCGCGCTGTTCAGTTATTTTGTTATAACTGTTTGTTAAAGAATCTTAATCATTTCTGTTTGATAGACTCACTGCTTTAAAAAAAAAATACTAGGTACTAGGTTAAAGACATTAATGTCGTTAGCATATTGATTCTCAAGTGCATGCATCTATAATACTGGTGAATTCGAGCTGTATAAATACGTAAAAATATTTTGGTCATAATAATGAGGAAGTTCAGGGGTTTTCTTATTACACTACATTATTACACTATGCCAAAAAAAAAAACATATATCGTATTATCATCGCTATGATTTTTTTAAAGTTTTAGTTTTGAAATTACTCCACCCGTGACGTCACGAGTTGTCATCGGTGAGTTGAGCTGCCATTTAAAAATAGAACCCCGTAGCTGTCAAAATACCCGGAAACCAGAAATCTATCACAGCACGTAACAACGCTATAATTGATTGGTTAATGAACCTGTGACGTTCAGGTATATTTTTTTTTAATGATAGTAAAACACGCGTGTACATGGGTTTTTCATTTTATTTATTTGGAATATAAACAGATGTACTGGTTAAATATTAATACTTAGAGACTATTCAATAATCTAATTAATAGTAGGGCCTGCCATCCAATTACATGAATAAAGCGACGGCTTAAACAATATAAAAAAAAGAAATGATGATATCATTGGTTGATTCATATAAACCAGTGACGTCGTTCAAAGTTGTTCGTTTTTATTAAAATATTTTTTATTATTTTTTTCGTACATTTTCAGGAAACTTTCCTGTACAATTTAACCCTTATACTGCTAAACAACGATATATCGTTGTTGTTAATCCCTATCATAAAGTTCCAACTAGACTGATGCTGACGTCATAATCCCCAAAAGGGTAAATGAATTCGGGAACTGCTTGTTGCACTTAACCGTCAGTGGTATAAAACATTTTCAAAACATACAAATTACTTATTCGACGGGTTATCATTTAGTTTCGTACCTATTTCAGCCCCACGGAAAATTTAACACAAAAAATGTTTTCTTACGCGCGGTTAAAATTTGAGCATTAAATTGTACAGCAAAGTTTCTTGAAATGAATAAAAAATATTTAAATAAAAACGAACTACTTTGAATGACGTAACTTGTTCATATGAATCAACCAATGATAAGAGGATTGTGGAAGATTTCCGGTTTGCTAATCGTCAATGGACCAATTAACAGAACTAACCGAGAAGAAGCGGAAGAGAACTTGCGACGTCACACGCGGGTTAATGTCAGAAATTCAAAAATTTAAAAGATCGTAGCGCTGATAATACAATACATAAAAATAAAAAAAGCCTTGTCTAATAACAATTTTTTTTTAAACCACTAAACATCCTCATTATAAATTTACTTATGATGTTTAAATTCGCAGTGCTTTTAAGAAAAGAGAAACGACTAAACACAGGAAACTTCTAGCTAGTCGGGACCTGAAACAGTGAACTTTTTTACATTGCAAAAACAGTCAAATGAAAAATAAATTAATGTTAATAGTTAGTTTTTTAATAACTTATATGATATTTGAAGAAAATAATTGCATTCGGTGTTTTTCAAATAATTAAGAAAATATTGATGTTCTTCCGTAATTAATAACTAATTAAATACTTTACTTTTAATATAATAACTCTTATCTAGTGAGGTCCCTATATCACCGGAAAACCCCATAGTTAAGAATATAAACAAATAATTAAAGAGCCATAAAACATAAAAATAATTCACCATGGAACCTAATGATTGTCAATTAGGACGTTTGAATATTAAAAAAATCATTTGTTCATTTATTATAATGGGTGCCCACAGCAATGGGAAATTCAAATGTTTTAGCTGTTCATTAGGTAGTAATTATTACTCTACTAACAAAACGTAATTATTACTATACAAACTCTATTCTACAAACAAAACGTAAATGAGGTATATCAGCTCGATATTGATCCAAAAATACTTTAGAAAAAGCTTCTTCGATTTCATGCTCTTCGTAAGAGTCATATTATAAATTATTATCACTATCACTTAAAAAATGATCGTTATTGTCTAATTCACTTTCGGAATAGGTTTAGCTGCTAAGCCTCCGAGTTTCTCGGTGAGGTACTATTATTTCTTTATCACTTTCACTATCCGTTATCATTTTGAATGATATATTTTGTAAATTTATTCACAATAGAAAGGACGCTTTGCAGAGTAAAATTATTAGTTAGAGTAACAAAGTAAGATTAAAAATATTTTTAAATGTAAAAAATATGTAATTTACCTAAGCTGTTTGTAATTTCGGCAACTGTTGTCTATCTCGCTCAATCCATTATGCGTGAACTAGCTATTAGTGAAACGGAATATTTTTCTTAGAAGAGATATCAATTTGTGAGACAGTTGTACAAAAACATTATTTTTTTTGATTAAAATTATATTATAACATCTACCAAGAAATAATATCACTTCTTAGTACATTTACCGGTTACTTTTAAGTTTCAATCTAAATAACTCTCTACAAACATTTGGACATACTCAAAATATTGTTGATTAAAATAACTTGCATAAAAAATTTAAAGTATTTTTAGGCATTACCTAGGTGAAATAATTTATCCAGGTGAAACTCACTGACATCAAGAAAGGTTTCAGCTCTTTAAGTTTGCAAAACTCAACAGATGGAAGAGTTGAGGTAATGTAAAAATAGTCATGAATGTGGATGTGTAAACACACCCCTAAAATAGTGAATATTTTGTGGTGTGTAAAGTGGTCATTTAAACCAGCCAATGACAGATCATAAGTCCTGTAAATGCCTAGACTTCCATATTCCCTTGGCAAAAATGTTTTCCCTCTCTGTTGCAACTAATTTCAAGATATATTTTACACAATTTTTGTTTAGCATGCATTGATGGAAGTGGTAGGTTTGATAATAAATAACAGAGCACTTTGCCCCGCAATCAGCAAAAAACTATCATTATTATTTCGTTTCAATAATAACTATTCAAACAATGCGCCTTGAGATTGCTGTACGAGATCAGTTTTGTTTGTTTTTATTTTCAATTAAGAAAGGGTTTACAACCGCTGTACGAAAATTGTCGAATTGTCTAT
Organism: Micrasema longulum; assembly: GCF_059751315.1. NCBI lineage: Eukaryota > Metazoa > Arthropoda > Insecta > Trichoptera > Brachycentridae > Micrasema > Micrasema longulum. The sequence goes on from NW_028279113.1 coordinate 48,007, forward strand.
CTTGCTCACTCTACTGGGCTTGAATTAGATATTTATGAAATGGAAGATTTTTCTTGGAATTGCTATTAATTTTTAAAACAGTAGTGTGTTTGGAAAACAACGTATTCGATAAAATATTTTTAAATGTATTAATGATAAGATTTCTGATTAGATTCTTGAAAAACTGCGTAGCAGCGTAAGGGTTAATGTTCCGATTTTTACTGCGCACAAGAAAACGTGTATTGAATCAAATTTCCCGTGGAGCTGAAGTTCCTCATTGAAGCAATGTTCTTGATATAAATTAAAATAAAAGAAATTGGGACAAACCAAGGAGATAGTGGGAAGGAAAGTGATGAGAAGTGGTGAAGGATTAATGAAGGAAAGTAGGAATGTAAAATTGTATGTGATTGTGATGTCACCATGGTTGTTAACCCTTATACTGCTAAACAACGATATATCGTTGTTGTTAATCCCTATCATAAAGTTCTAACTAGACTGATGCTGACGTCATAATCCCCAAAAGGGTAAATGAATTCGGGAACTGCTTGTTGCACTTAACCGTCAGTGGTATAAAACATTTTCAAAACATAAAAATGACTTATTCGACGGGTTATTATTTAGTTTCGTACCTATTTCAGCCCTACGGAAAATTTTATACAAAAAATGTTTTCTTACGCGCTGTAAAAATTTAAGCATTAAATTGTACGGCAAAGTTTCTTGAAAATGAATAAAAAATCATTAAAAATATTTTAATGAAAACGAACAACTTTGAACGACGTCACTTGTTCATATGAATCAATCAATGATAAGAGGGTTGTGTAAGATTTCCGGTTTGCTAATCGTCAATGGATCAATCAACAGAACTAACCGAGAAAAAGCGGAAGAGAACTTGCGACGTCACACGCGGATTAATGTCAGAAATACAAAACTTTAAAATATCGTAGCGCTGATAATACGATACATAAAAATTGAAAAAAAAGCTTTGTCTATTAACATTTTTTTTTTAAAACCTCTAAACATCCTCATTATAAATTTACTTATGTTGTTTAAATTCGCAGTGCTTTTAAGAAAAGAGAAACGACTAAACACGGGAAACTTCTAGCTAGTCGGGACCTGAAACTGAACTTTTTTACATTCCAAAAACAGTGAAATAAAAAATAAATCAATGTTAATAGTTAGATTTTTAATCACTTATATGATATTTGAGGAAAATAATTATATTTGGTGTTTTCCCCGCTATTAAACCCGAGTCAGTGATTACGAAAATATTGATGTACTTCCGTAATGAATAACTAATTGAATACTTTACCTTTAATATAATAACTCTTATCTAGTGAGGTCCCTATATCACCGGAAAACCCCATAATTAAGAATATAAACAAATAAGTAAAGAGCCATAAAACATAAAAATAATTCACCATGGAACCTAATGATTGTCAATTAGGACGTTTGAATATAAAAAAAATCATTTGTTAATTTATTATAATGGGTACCCACAGTAATGGGAAATCAAAATGTTTTAGCTGTTCATTAGGTAGTAATTATTACTCTACTAACAAAACGTAATTATTACCATACAAACTCTATTCTACAAACAAAACGTAAGTGAGGTATATCAGCTCGATATTGATCCAAAAATACTTCAGAAAAAGCTTCTTCGATTTTGTGCTCTTCGTAAGAGTCATATTATAAATTATTATCACAACCACTTAAAAAAATATCGTTATTGTCATATTCACTTTCGGAATAGGTTGAGCTGCTAAGCCTCCGAGTTTCTCGGCGAGGTACTCTTATTTCTTTATCACTTTCACTATCCATTATCATTTTGAATTATATATTTTGTAAATTTATTCATAATAAAAAGGACGCTTTGCAGAGTTAAATTGTTAATTAGAGTAACAAAGTAAGATTAAAAATATATATAAATGTAAAAAATATGTAATTTACCTCAGCTGTTTGTAATTTCGGCAACTGTTGTCTATCTCGCTCAGTCCATTATGCGTGAACTAGCTATTATCGAAACGGAATATTTTTCTTAGAAGAAATATCAATTTGTGAGACAGTTGTACAAAAACATATTTTTTTAAAATTTAAATTATATTATAACAACTACCAAGAAATAATATCACTTCTTTGTACATTTACCGGTTACCTTTAGGTTTCAATCTAAATAACTCCCTACAAACATTTAGACATACTCAAAATATTGTTGATTAAAATAACTTGCATAAAAAATTTAAAGTAATTTTAGGCATTACCTAGGAGGTGAAATAATTTATCCAGGTGAAACTTACCGACATCAATAAAGGTTTCAGCTCTTTTAATTTGCAAAAGTCAACAGATGGAAGAGTTGAGGTAATGTAAAAATAATCATGAATATGTATGTGTAGACATACCCAGAATAGTGAATATCTCGCAGTGTGTAAAGTGGTAATTTAAACCAGCCAATGACAGATCATAAGTCCTGTAAATGCCTAGACTTCCATATTCCCTTGGCAAAAATGTTTTTCGTCTCTGTTGCAACAAATTTCAAGATATATTTTACTCAGTTTTTGTTTAAATGCATTGATGGAAGTGGTAGGTTTGATAATTTATAACAGAGCACTTTGCTCCGCAATTAACAAAAAAACTATAATAATTATTTCGTTTCAATAATAACAATGCGCCTTGAGATTGCAGTACGAGATCAGTTTGTTTGTTTTTATTTTCAATTAAGAAAGGGTTTACAACCGCTGTACGAAAATTGTCTATTTGCGGCACGAGTTGTCCATCTTGCTCACTCCATTAGGCTTGAATTAGATATTTATGAAATGGAAGATTTTTCTTGGAATTGCTATTAATTGATAAAACAGTAGTGTGTTTGGAAAACAACGTATTCGATACAATATTTTTGAAATGTATAAATAAGAGGATTTCTGATTAGATTCTTGAAAAACTGCGTAGCAGCGTAAGGGTTAATATATGCATGGACAACTGTATGATAGAATGCATGGATATTAGAGCGAAAATTGATAATTTTGCAGTAAACCGTTTGTTGCAGCTAACGATGCAGTTATTTTAGCAAGCAGTAAGGAGGATTTGCAACAAATAGTCTTTAGACTGTATAATGTATCCCCGGAGATCGAATTATTGATGAACGAAAGTGAATCAAAAGTTATGGTTTTTGAAGGGGGGAGGGGAGGGTAATGCAATCAATAATGATTGCATAATAAATTTAAACTACGAATGTCTTAACCCTTACGCTGCTACGCAGTTTTTCAAGAATCTAATCAGAAATCTTATTATTAATACATTTTAAAATATTTTATCGAATACGTTGTTTTCCAAACACACTACTGTTTTAAAAATTAATAGCAATTCTAAGAAAAATCTTCCATTTCATAAATATCTAATTCAAGCCCAGTGGAGTGAGCAAGATAGACAATTCGTGCCGCTAATAGACAATTTTCGTACAGCGGTTGTAAACCCTTTCTTAATTGAAAATAAAAACAAATAAAACTGATCTCGTACAGTAATCTCAAGGCGCATTGTTTGAATAGTTATTATTGAAACGAAATAATAATGATAGTTTTTTGCTGATTGCGGGGCAAAGTGCTCTGTTATATATTATCAAACCTACCACTTCCATCAATGCATGCTAAACAAAAATTGTGTAAAATATATCTTGAAATTAGTTGCAACAGAGAGGGAAAAAATTTTTGCCACGGGAATATGGAAGTCTAGGCATTTACAGGACTTATGATCTGTCATTGGCTGGTTTAAATGACCACTTTACACACAAACGCAAAATATTCACTATTTTAGGGGTATGTTTAAATATCCACATTCATGACTATTTTTACATTACCTCAACTCTTCCATCTGTTGACTTTTGCAAACTAAAAGAGCTGAAACCTTTATTGATGTCGGTGAGTTTCACCTAGATAAATTATTTCACCTAGGTAATGCCTAAAAATATTTTTTTATGCAAGTTATTTTAATCAACAATATTTTGAGTATGTCCAAATGTTTGTAGGGAGTTATTTAGATTGAAACTTTGAAGTAACTGGTAAATGTACTACGAAGTGATATTTTTTCTTGGTAGATGTTATAATATAATTTTAATTAAAAAAAAATATGTTTTCGTACAACTGTCTCACAAATTGATATCTCTTCTAAGAAAAATATTCCGTTTCACTAATAGCTAGTTCACGCATAATGGATTGAGCGAGATAGACAACAGTTGCCGAAATTACAAACAGCTTAGGTAAATTACATATTTTTTACATTTAAATATATTTTTAATCTTACTTTGTTACTCTAACTAACAATTTTACTCTGCAAAGCGTCCTTTTTATTGTAAATAAATTTACAAAATATATAATTCAAAATGATAACGGATAGTGAAAGTGATAAAGAAATAATAGTACCTCACCGAGAAACTCGGAGGCTTAGCAGCTAAACCTATTCCGAAAGTAAATTAGACAATAACGATAATTTTTAAGTGATAGTGATAATAATTTATAATATGACTCTTACAAAGAGCACGAAATCGAAGAAGCTTTTTCTAAAGTATTTTTGGATCAATATCGAGCTGATATACCTCATTTACGTTTTGTTTGTAGAATAGAGTTTGTATAGTAATAATAACGTTTTGTTAGTAAAGTAATAATTACTACCTAATGAACAGCTAAAACATTTGAATTTCCCATTGCTGTGGGCACCCATTATAATAAATGAACAAATGATTTTTTTAATATTCAAACGTCCTAATTGACAATCATTAGGTTCCATGGTGAATTATTTTTATGTTTTATGGCTCTTATATTATTTGTTTATATTCTTAATTATGGGGTTTTCCGGTGATATAGGGACCTCACTAGATAATAGTTATTATATTAAAAGTAAAGTATTTAATTAGTTATTCATTACGGAAGTACATCAATATTTTCTTAATTATTGGATCGGGTTTAATCGCGGGAAAAACACCGAATACAATTATTTTCTTCAAATATCATATAAGTGATTAAAAAACTAACTATTAACATTAATTTATTTTTTATTTGTCTGTTTTTGCAATGTAAAAAAGTTCACCGTTTCAGGTCCCGACTAGCTAGAAGTTTCCTGTGTTTAGTCGTTTCTCTTTTCTTAAAAGCACTGCGAATTTAAACATCATAAGTAAATTTATAATGAGGATGTTTAGTGGTTTAAAAAAAAATTGTTATTAGACAAAGCTTTTTTAATTTTTATGTATCGTATTATCAGCGCTACGATCTTTTAATTTTTTGTATTTCTGACATTAACCCGCGTGTGACGTCGCAAGTTCTCTTCCGCTTCTTCTCGGTTAGTTCTGTTAATTGGTAATTAGCAAACCGGAAATCTTCCACAATCCTCTTATCATTGGTTGATTCATATGAACAAGTGACGTCATTCAAAGTAGTTTGTTTTTATTTAAATATTTTTTATTCATTTCAAGAAACTTTGCTGTACAATTAAATGCTCAAATTTTAACCGCGCGTAAGATAACATTTTTTGTGCTAAATTTTCCGTGGTGCTGAAATAGGTACGAAACTAAATGATAACCCGTCGAATAAGTAATTTGTATGTTTTGAAAATGTTTTATACCACTGACGGTTAAGTGCAACAAGCAGTTCCCGAATTCATTTACCCTTTTGGGGATTATGACGTCAGCATCAGTCTAGTTGGAACTTTATGATAGGGATTAACAACAACGATATATCGTTGTTTAGCAGTATAAGGGTTAAACAAGTAGAAGAATTAGGGTATCTGGAAGCATGTTTTCAAGAAATGGATGAGCAGAAAAAGATGTTAAAAATATGGGGAATGCGGGCAACAAAATAAACGGTGCACTAAGTACTGTAATCGCTAATGAAAACATCTCAATCGAAGCTAGACTGGTAATGCATAACGGAGTTTTAGTCTCAGTATGGAAGTGAAACATGGAACTAGCAGAGGAAGGATAAAGGCAGAGTGAACGCTGTCGAAATGCGATCTATTAGATGAATGTGCGGGAAATCAATGTATGACAGGGATACGAACTATAAAATCAGGCGGGAGTGAAAATCTGAGAATGGTATAATTGATAAGATTAGGAAAGGATCTCTGAGGCGGTTTGGTCATGTAGAACGAGTGGATGACGAAATAATTAATGGTAAAATAAATATATACGGCGAGAATGATCGGTAACATAGGACGAGGACGACCAAAACAGACGTGGCATGATCAGGTAAACCAAAATCTGAAGTCTGGTCATATTAAAAGCAAACACAACCGAATGGCATGTATGAAAAAGTGTATGAAGTATGAATGTGGAAGAAGCTAGGAATTTATGTCAGGATAGACGTGTTTGGAGGTCCATCCTCTCTGCCTTCCCCCACGGAGAAATGGCGTGATGGCAGAAAAGCTGTTTCAAAATATGAAATAAGCGATGCCTTTGGAGATATTAAAATAAATAAAATTACATACATTTTTCATTTATTTAAATGAATTATTTGCATTTTATAATAGGCATACAGAAGTTACAAATACAAAAAAAACTATTACACAAACACAAGAAAACCCACAAAGGCATGGCCTCTGTGTGGGGATACATTTAATTTTAAATTTAAATAAAGACTACTGGAAGAATACGATAGATATCAGAAAATAAAAAATAAGTGCCAATATTATAGTACACAATTTTTTTGTCAATAAAAATGAGAAAATTATATGCTATTCATTATAAAAGAAGTTATTTAAATGTTATGAAGTATGCACGATAATTATGTTTTGAGTTCCGCTGACCGATGCATAAAGGTTCAAAAATGTTTTTAAAAAACATATACATATGCAATGGTTTAGAAAATAAACTGCATTAAAATCCCCGTTTCATGAACTGACAGTGCCTTAAATTAAAGGTAACTTAGGTACCTATTAGTATGCAGATATTTAAACATACATGTCACCATGGAGTCGGTATTTGTTTGATTATTGGATAATCAGTAAGACAAAACACTCCTCTTTTTAAGCTAATTAGCATAGTCGTTTACTTTCTTTTTAAACGCGTCTAAGATTATTGCCATGTCGATTAGTTAGGAGAAATCGTATTTCTAGTGCGTACGTATGTATAATTAATATCAATTTTTAAAAAGCAATAAACGATAACGGATCGCGAATAGCAGCACTTTCCCCGGTGAGATTTTAACCCGCCAAATGATTATCGGCATTCTCCTTTCCTCTCGACGTGACGCGCAACCAACGCATCCATTGTACACATTTTCTTCTTAATCTTTTAAGAGATCCTAAGATCATTGTTGCAGAAAATTAGTTCTTCTCCTGAGATGGTGAGGTCTATCTCTTGGGTGGTCTTCCAAGTGGACGTTGTCCAGATGGGATTTCATTGGCTGCAGTGTACCCAAGTCTGTCGCTGCTCATTCTGTTCACATGGTCTCTCCAGTATCTTCGTTTGAATCGGCTCCATAGTACGATATCCTCTGTTCCACAAGTATTCCTGGTATTACGGATTCGGTCTCAGAGCGTTTTTCCAGTAATAAACCTCAAGACCTTCATTTCAGCAGTTCTGAGTAGTCCTTTTGGTACGAACAGTGTCAGCCCATGCTTTTCCAGCATACGCCATGATGGGTCTCACACGTGTCTTGTATATTCTAACTTTGCTATCGATACGCATATCCTGACGTCACTGTGACCCGTGAAGATTTATTGTGATGGGTCCCCGTGAATAGTTCTCGCCCTCCAAGCTCAGGTCTATAAAGAGACTGGCTACTGTGTGAAAGGCGAGAGTTTACATTTGGCTAAATCGAAATGTAAACCTAAGTGGCCACTTTACACACTGTGTACATCTGTTGATTTTTGTGAAGTAAAAGAGCTGAAACCTTAATCACGTGGGTGAGATTCATCCAGCTGAACCAATTCACCTACTGGGCAACGCCTGAAAACTAAATTAAATTAACTACCCGGTAAAATAAGAAGTATAAAAATTGGAAAATTGTTTTCAGGCGTTGCCTAGTAGGTGAACTGGTTCAGCTGGATGAATCTCGCCTGTATGCTAAAGGTTTCAGCTTTTTTTTTTTTTTTACAAAATACATTTTTGAAATACAAAATAGGTAAATATACAGAACATCTTATATATAACGTTTCTACCTCTCTAATAAAGTAGATACTTGTGTTTAGAGAGGGAGTTCGTTTCACATTTTTTTTTTTTTTATAAACAAAGTAAATTAAAATTAAAATTAAAAACAACCAAGGTAAATTAAAAATAAAAAATAAACATTCTTTGGTATGGAGTCTAGGAAGGGGTGAGTCTTAAATGTTTTTTAATTTTAGTTTTAAAAGTTTGATAATTTTTTATAGATTTTAAGTTTTCCGGAAGTTTATTAAAGTTTTTTTTACCTATGTACGAATAATGGTTTAACGCTGCTGTTGTTTTACATCTGTGCAAAATTAAATTATTAGAAAATCTAGAGTTACTTGAATTTTGCATTTCAATTGTTTTTTCTTTAAAAGTTTGTAAGATAGAGGCTTTATTAAAAATTTCTTCAATTGTTGGTATATTAAGTTCTTCGAATACTAGTTTTGATGGGTAAGTTCTGGGCTTTTTAAGAATTATTTTTGCAATCTTTTTTTGAATAATAGAGAGTGATTTTAAGTTTGTCCTATAAGCTCCTCCCCAGCCTATAATTCCAAACTGCAGAATTGACTGTATTAAAGCATAATATACTGTTTTCACTTCACAAAAGTCAACAGATGGAAGAGTTGAGGAAATGTGGATGCTCAAACATAGGCAGAATGGTGAATGTTACACAGTGCGTAAAGTGGCCACTTAAACCAGCCAATGACAGGTTATAAGCCCTGTAAGTGCCTTGACATCCATATTCCCTTCTCAAAAAAAAATTCTCTCTCTGTTGCAACAGTTAAAAAAAAAGTAATATTAACTAACTAAAGGAAATAAATAAATTTTATTTAAAAAAATAATAAAAATCGAGAATTTTGCCATTGGCATTTGAAAACCTACTCGCATAATATTCGATCGAGGTCTCTAGAGTTCTAACTTGTGTAAGAAGTCAAAACTAATAATTTTTTAGAGGTTCGACCTAAAATATGTATAAACCGCCCGAGCTGTACATTGCTGCCTATACTAATAGAACTGGCGGAATAGGTAATGTGCTGTTTGTAGAGAAATCGTTTGTTTTGGTTATGAAATATGTATCCGAGAGACTGTGATGACATCTGCCCTAAATCCGGTAAGGAATTCGTAAGAAAAACATTTCGTTCTTTTGTTAATATTATTTGTAGAACACCTATATCTTCCACCCAGAGCTTAAACAGTTGTGACAACAGTTAGGATGTGTAGGTATTTATCCAAAGAATGCAAAATGTGTGAATTAATATGTTCTAATGGTTTTTATGACAGCAATTATTGAATTGAAACATTTGTAGGTAAATGTAAATACACTGTATGAAATAGGTATGTAGGTACTATACACTCGAACGCACGCTTCAAACTAGAATTGTGTGGCTACAATAAAACATGCCGATATGGAATGTATTACGTAAAAAGTAAACATCGGTAAGCAGATTTTCGTTTTTTGTCCACAGTCGGCACTCGCAGTAATCTGAATATCTAATATAATGACTAAAACATTCAATCAAATTAACTCGCACTGCAATGCTGCATTTCAATTAAAATAGTAATTATTCGTGAAATTATATTTTTATTGTGAATTGATCATTGAACACTTAGTTTCTGACGCGTTTCTACGAATTGATATTCAATTAAATTTCTTGTGTAAAAAAACGCTGTACGCACGAGTAGATAGTAGAGGTATAATAATAATAATTACATATTTTTTATTATTAATATTTAAAGCATTAACTTTGTGGTCAAACATTTCACTAAATGTTATAACAATGAATTTGTATACAACCACTTACCGACTTTTCTATGTCTACCTGTTTTGATACGTAGGGTAAAACCGGGTAATGCCGGTAAGGAGGTAATACCAGTCATTACAATATCACTCGTATTGCTATGCTCCCGCGCACGCACATACACGAGGGTTGCTACTTAAGTTTTTATATAGACGAGTAAAAACAAATATTTAGAATCGAAAATGGCTTAATGGTTTTTTAAAATATTCTCCTTAAAGATCAATATGCTTTTGCATGCATTTGAACCAATTTTCGAAGCACTTTTGGAAGCACAGTCCGATTGAGGTACCTCCAAACATGTGATTTGAACGTATCAACCGCTTCTTCGGGCGTCGAAAAACGTTGACCTCGCAATTTATTTTTGATAAGAAAGAATCATTGAGTGCCAAATCAGGACTGTGCGATTGACCCATCAATTCGATATTTTGAATGCTCGAATGTCGAATGTCAAAGTCACAGTTTGGATAGAATCATTAGCCACCAAGCATAATTGAAAGCACCTAAAATGTCGAGTATAAGGGACATATTTTTTATTAGTATTTTTAACAAAATTGCTTTTCGTAAAGAAGGCATCTTCGGTAGACATATTAGATCAAAACGCAAATTGTTTAGCATGGAGGTATAGTGATGAGCCATATAAATAAATAAATAAATAAATACAAGTATTTATAAATAAATAAATAAAATAACTTTGTTTTTAACTACTAATATTTTTTTTTCTCCACCGACCGGTTTCAAAGCAAACAAGCTTCTTCGTCAAGGTTTACTTAGTTACGTTTATTAATTACGTAAACCTTGACGAAGAAGCTTGTTTGCTTTCAAACCGGTCGGTGGAAAAAAAAATAGTGGTTAAAAACAAAGTTGTTTTATTTATTTTATTATAATGAATAACTACAAAGTTAGTGCTTCAAATATAAACTTTATACAAGTATTTATACGAGTATTTATGAACATATCAGCCTTAGTCACAAGAAATTAGTTGCTGTAATCCGCCACCCGTTTGACTCATCTCTTATTCCACTGCGCGGGCGTCACCTGCTTAGTGCAACCTTCTAGTATCAGTTTTTTTTTTAGTCACAATTAGTAAGTTTCTTAATCGCTAATCACCGAACCACACATTGCATCGTTGCCTATAATGAGTAGGCATTTACCTTTTAATGTAATCACGATTGCTACAGAGTTAGGTACCATTGCTCGCGAGATAAAACAAAGGAAATTCGCGAGGCCATGGTTGAAATATACGAGTACTCCGGACTATCTACATCTGTGAAAGATAAATATACTAATCGAGAGGTACCAAACTAGCAAAAAATAATTACGTTTTCCCAAAAATGCATTTTCAAAACCATAAGTTTTAGTTTCAGGGCTGAGAGAAAGTTATAACCCAGAGAATAACACCGAACCCTTAAACCGCAGTCCGCAAGTGTGACTGTGAGTATCTATACCAGTGGCGCAATCACAAATATCTATCGACGTGCTAAAAGGCGACGTGATAACAATTTTTCACCATGGTTGTTTATCGTATTCGCGATCACAATGGAACATCCGTGAACACCTAATATTAAATGTCAAAATATTTACGTTTCGCGACGTATGATCCTGCTGCGCAATCACATATTTGGATTTCACCGGTGTAAATATGGAAAATATTCCAAAACTGATATTTTGATTTATTTATCATGGTATTTATTGCATTTAGCCGGCGGCGGCGATTGGCGAGCCAAATGTCAAGAAAACCAGTCGCCATAGTAATTGTAATTTAATTTTAACTTTTTTGTATTAGATACTCCTTAGTATTATGCAAATGCAAAACATTGTATTCTTTTTTATAGTAAACGCCGATTTCTCGCTAGTGAACTGTATTTATTTACGAGGAAAACAAAAAACAAATGCGTTGACTTATGTCTGCGATAACTTAGCATGTTCATTTTTGTTCATTGTGATCGCTAAAATGCTTAGCATGTTTTTAAGCACGTCGATAGTTATTTGTGATTGAGCTACAGGGTACGTATTCTGATGGGAAGTTAAAATTTATGTTCAATTTTATTTACAAAGTAAAATTAAGATTTCTGTATGAAAAATATAAAATGTTTACATTTTTTTTTCTCAACATGTTCAATTATTGGTTACCGACGAATGTGTTTTGAATTTTCATACAAATATACACACTTTCATACATAAATATTGATATTAGTTTATACCGTCTCAGTAGGTATATACTGATGAAGTAGTTCATAATCGCGGCCCAGGGCTTCCATTCGAGACTCGAGACTCGCGAAATTACGAGGCCAGCAGTATGATTCTGAACGCTCTCTAGGAGGTTGATACGCGTTGCTATCAATATGTATCTTCTTTTTTGGGTGATCCCGTGTATGTTGGATTCATTCTGACGATTCGGCTACAATTGAAGGAGCCATCTTCAGGGTAAACTAATAGTTTAGGTTCACTTTTCTACATACGTAACATACGATCAAATTATAAAAAAATAATACCTCCGATATTTACGGTGTTTTCAATGAGTGCTACACAAAAAGGAATTATGAATATTTTATTTTACTTTTTTATTTAAAATATGTATGACCAAATGTTTGAAGACAATGGCTGAATTCTACCCTCTAGGGAGTTTTTAATTATTGCAACATGGAAGGAAAACATTTTTGAAAGAGGTATGGATGGTAAAGCCATTGAATGGTTAGCGAGTTAAAAAATATTTTAAGTATGTCCAAATGTTTGCAGACAGGCTGGATTTCCTCCTTAGTGAGTCATTTAGATCTAAATTTGTTGCAACAGAGACGTAAAACACTTTTAAGAAGGGAATATGGAAGTTTAGGCATTTACATGGCTTATGACCTGTCATTTGCTGGTTTAGGTGGCCACTATATATATACTGTGTAACATTTACCATTCTGCCTATGTTGAAACATCCACATTTTCTCAACTATTCCATCCGTTGATTTTCGTAAAGTAAAACAGCTGAAACCTTTATCGCGTGGGTGAGATTCATCCGGCTGAACCAATTCATTGGTTCACGAATTGGTTCAGTCGAATGAATCTCACCCACACGACAAAGGTTTCAGCTCTTTTACTTACAAAAGTCAACAGATGGAAGACTTAAGCAAATACGAATGTTCAAACATTGGCAGAACTGTTAGTATTAAACAGTGTGTAAAGCGATCATTAAAACCAGACAAAACAGGTAGATATTTATCGAATTAAATAATACAAATAAAATGTGTTGGCCCTAAAAAATACGTTTATTTATCGTTTTTTTAACCGTTTTTTATTGAAAAAATATAAATATTAAACATTCACCTTTTAATCAATTCTCATATAATGAATACAGATGTGGGACACAGACGAAATCCTTAAATTATTCGTCAGCTATAAACTATGCACCAAAATGACATCATTCTTGGCAAATCTATCATCCGCTTTGCCACAAAGGATATGTACACATTGATGACTTAATAATATTACGCGTGTGGGTAAATTCATAAGACCATGGAGGTATCAAATACGTATCTGAATATTACCTTAGATTTTCAGGTGCCACCTAGTATGCAGGTGAAAAAATTCAGTGAGATGAATCTCACCTACATCAATAAAGATTTCAGCTATTTAACTTCACAAAAATCAACAGATGGAAGAATTTAACAAATATGGGTGTTCAAACATAGGCAGAATGTTGAATGTTACACAATGTGTAAAGTGGTCACTAAACCTTCCAACTTTATTGCGAACGAGGCGAGAGAGGAGTGTGCTTGTTGATTCAGTTGATGGATGCATCGAGAAAATAGGAAACTGAATGGCTGAAAATGGACTAGCATTAAACCCATCTAAAACGAAACAACTATGGATGGCTTCAGCCAGACGACAGAATTTGATTCAGGATACGGCACTACCCGATGTAAGAAGTGCCGCTTTACCCACCGTTAAACTACTGGGAGTCTTCCTTAACTCTGACCTTTCTCTTGACGCTCAAATTAGTAGAATGATAAGTTCACGTTTCTTTCAGCTGAGACAAATTAAATGCATACGCAAAAATTTACCGGTTGACACCGCCCGTCAATTAATAAATACGTTTGTAGTGTCTTAGAATCGATTTTTGTAATATTATAGATACTGCGTAGACGCAGGTTTACTAATGAACAAAATGACTCGCCTACAGTTTATTAAATGCCGCAGCGAGACTTATTTTCGAAATCACAAAGTTCCGTCATGTCCCTCCACTACTTCGGGAATTACGCTGACTACGTTTTCCACAGAGGGTGGAATACAAACTCGGTTCGCTTATGGATAAGTCTCGAGAGGCTGGGGCTGACCAACGATCGCTTCCGACTGTCGGCCGTCGATAGAACATACTCCCTGTGCAGAAGGTAAATATAAATGGCGTATTTCGTGTTTTCTCATGATTATGGATTTAATAAAATAACAAAAAGCGCATACAACCAAAACTACTTAACACTGACAATAACACTTTAAAAAAATCTACAACACCCGGACTAAGACTCGCCTACAGTCCGTATTAAATGCCGCAGCGAGACTTATTTTTTTAATCTCTAAGTTCTCTCAAATCACTTTACTACTTCGGGAATTGTACTGGCTACGCACTCCACAGAGGGTGGAAAACAACCTCTGTTGGCTTATGTATGGGTCACTCCACAACTCTGCTCCGGAGTATCTAAGGGAACTATGCATTCCAGATGAACTAGCTGACAGGCGTCTTACGCTTAGATCAGCTACGTCTACGGCGAGAGAAAAAGTAATTATACCTCTACCTCCACAATCGCAGGCCCTATGGCATGGAATGCTCTCCCAGAAGAAGTGCAAGGCTGAGAGTGAAGTATGTTTCGGAAAAAAACTTAAAACCCAATTGTTCTCTAAATCATTTGAATGAATTCGGCGGCATGTGATAACAAGTTTCAATTAAATTGATTTATTTTCATGATCACTTTGTAAAGCGCCCTTGAGGTATTATCCTACGAAAATAGCGCTACATAAGTTATCCAATATAGTAATTATAATAACGACGGGTTATAAGCTCTGTCAATGCATAGACTCCCATATTCTCTGCTTTAAAGTGTGCTCCATCTCCGCTGTAAGGTATTTGTTTGAACGACATACCTAGTACCGTTTGAGTAATTCAACGTATTTGTTAAATGATCCAGCCATGGTAACACAATATTATAGCATATTAGTTTACCTACATCGAAAAGCGCTGTTATCATAACGGCTAACTTTGGCATCAAATGCTTAAATTATTTAGAAACTGTTTTCCTGCTTCGTAAAACAAATCAATATTATTATATAAATTAATATTAACTACATTTTAAATTATACCGAAATTTCATTAAATATTTGTAAATAACTAGCTTCAGTATGTAAATGTTGTCAACTATAAAATACTTAAATTTTGTAAAGGGGGTCTAGAATTTCAACTGTCCATGCGCTCTGATTTAGTAGCTGCAAGATTTGTAATAATCTAACCCCTATTTTTGAAAATTAGTTTTTTTTATATTGTACTTTTCACTTTGTGGTATAACATTTTACACTTATTTGTTTATAAATTTGTAGAAACCACTTTTTTTTTAAAATTACACTTCGACCGGTTTCGAGGTTACTACCTCATCGTCAGGAATTTAACTAACTTATAATAACACTTTTTCAGAATTCGCAAATCATCTTATATCCGAAAACCACGAATTTAATCAAGAAACGGGTGTAGAAATTTTGTATGTCAATAAAAATGGTTTTCGTTTAGATAATTTAGAACGATTAGAAATTAGTAGAGCCATTTATCAAAAACTTCAAATAATAAATAATCAATTAAATATAACTTCTAGTCCTCTTTTAAAACTATTCCCGTTATGATTTATTTTATCTTCTTTCTCTCTCTTTCTTTCAATTTTCTGTCTCTTTCATACAATATTTTATTATATAAATAGCAACGCGTGTTTTTATAAGTTAGTTAAATTCCTGACGATGAGGTAGTAACCTCGAAACCGGTCGAAGTGCAATAAAAAAAATTAAAGTGGTTTATAGAAATTTATAAATAAATAAGTGTTTTTTATATTTGTTTAAATATCATTCAAACACCAAACTTCATTGTCAAATTAAAACGTGTAAATGGGGGCTAGATTACTTACCGTATATGCGCTCTGTAGCTGCAAGTCATGCTGTGATATTTATTTATTGTACAGCGCCCTCGAAGTGATTTTCACATAAATGGTGCTATATAAATTATCCAACTTGCTGACTTTTCCATGTCTACCGGTTTCGAGACGTACCCGTCTCTTCGTCAGGACACCAACTATACCAACATGCAAAACCCACTAAACACCGTCACCTTAGTTGTTGCACAAAATATAAAATCAACATGCCATGAATTTTAGTGGGCAATCCTTACATGCGCTGATCAGGTTATGAAAATATTTGATGTTATGAGAGAAATAATTGAAAAAAAACGGAGGGGATGAAGGGAGGGGCGTGAGTTTAATAGGTACAGGGTGACCATGGAACATGGTATAATGGGCTATATTGAAAGGTTGTTTGATTATTGATCAATGGAGAATTATTTTTAAAGCCTTCCTATGTGAAATATTTCCATATTATTTATTGTTTGGTTTAGTTGATGTCCTGACGAAGAGACGGGTACGTCTCGATACCGGTAGACATGTAAAAGTTAGTAAGTGGTTATATATACACATATCATTTAGTAAAATGTTTGACCACAAAGTTAATGCTTTAAATATTAATAATAAATACATAACGTTTATAATGTAATATTTTATTGAATCCACGCAAGCGTTATTTTTAACAGCTTCATCACGACTTACGACCGATCTAATTTTCTTAGTGAATTTTTATCATCTGATCACAACGTATGTACATTTGCTACGTTGATTATTATCATTGTGTTCTTATTTAAAGAAAATCGGAGCTTTAGATAGCAGTGCCTACGATTATAATTACAAACTTTCGCTTGTAATATACGGCAGCAAATTATTGTTAATATATATGTTAATGTATATTAATCATATGCAAAAATAAATCAAATCATGTTGCATATTCATCACGCCGTAGGCATAAACTATTTGTTAAATTTATTTACAGAACATACATACATATCAGAAAATGTTTAATATTATATTTTTAAAGAGCGTTTGGCCAAAAACTCATTTAGGGACAAACAAATAATACACTTTTATACATCAAAAACATAATAAAAACGAAAAAAATGTAAAATGGTATTTCAACCGAACACTTTTGAATTCAAAAAAGAAATGAAAAAAAAGAAAAAATGTCACAACCGACCACACCCCAGGGGCGGTTGTGACAGTGCCCAACGCACTCCTTCGTAAAAAAAACAACAGCCATGACTGTATCGGACATCGCCGCTCGTATGGCATAAAAGGCGGAATGCGGCGGCAAGTGCCGATCATTTAAAACATCATCAAACCTAGCGGCCCTTGTTGGGGCTCATAGACGGAGGCGGTTTCTGCACGAGGGAAAATGTTCGACTGAGCGCCGAGAAATCATTAGACCCCGATGGCGGCTGCAGCTTTGCGAATCGTCGCTAGGGCTACACGTGGCGCTTTAATCAGAGCGGCCGGCACCGGTGTTTTTACAAATTTTTCTATATGTTAGTTTTCTTGCTTATTTCGGCTAGTAGTCTCGATTTTGTAATCTTAAAAGCTGATCCTTTGATAACGACAGTTAATTATGTCACTTGCGGGGGCAGACGTTAGAATATCGAGACTCTAGCCATAAATATGTATTGGATTATGAGGTACTAGGCCTCATTGAATCCCACTAAAACGTGTGTTACCTTTTTAATCGGTATGTAGGATCTTTTCCCGTGTTATTTATGTATTCATTGGGACACGGGGATGATGCCTACAGACTTCATTTTTATGTAAAATGTATACCGATGGTGTTATATGACTTTAAAAGTACTGATGTAAAAATAAAATATAAAAATATCCAGCCAGGACGCTCGTCCTACGAGTTAATCCGGGGCAGCCGAACCCCTCTCGCTCTCTCCTGCGGCTCATGTATGCTGTCTCGTACCCTGTCCGACAGCGACACGGTGCAAATAATTTAATAGAACCTGTGTGTTTTTTGTAAATAAAGTTGTGTATAAATCAAGACTAAGCGTGTTTTTTTGAAATTACGCCCTCTCCGCCTTCGACTCCGCCGCCTGCTCTTCTTGGAGGATATCACCGCCGACCCAGCCAGAGAAGTCTATCTCATCCGAGATAGCCGGACTACAGCAGCTACAGAGCCAGCCCTATTTACAGTTCAACTATACACACGGCGAGGAGTCATGTATAATGACACTACAAAATACTTTACGTACAATGTAATTATTGCTATTAAACTATTAACGTTAATTTTAAAACACGGAAAAACACACATTTTTGTAAATGTACACATATAACAACAATTATTTTTAAAAATCGAATAAAAATACTTTTACTGCAAAAAGGTAATGTAGGCCTCTGCAGACGTTGGTGTCGCGCGATGGCTGACTTAATATTGCGAAAAACGTTCAGACGGGCACGCCGTTCTTCACTCCCCTTGCACTCTTCCCGCTATTCCTTATAGTTTCGCTAATACGACGACTGTCACAACTGTGCCCTGGCACAACCGTACCCAGTCTACCCTACTGACTGAGCATAAGCCCCCTTTTGAAAGCAGGCTTATGCTGATGTGCATCGAGTCATAAATTGCATCGGGTATGTGTTAGTGATTTTGTTATTATAGAGACGCATGCTAAAAGGCATGACTTTTGTTTAAAATATCCTTTACATATATATCGCATGGTATATATGGGCAACCACCGGCCCGCAGGGCTATTTTGTCCGGCCCTCAGTTATCTCGGCGGAATAATAGAGAAAGAAATTCATGGTTCTAGGAAGGGATTTAATAATGGAGATGACACGAGCGCTTGCAGTGGCCCCACTCTACTAGTTCGTGGTAGGCAAAAAATTACAAAGCATTTTAAGTCATTCGATGAAGAAAAATTTATCAAAGAGTGTCTGCTCAACGTCGCAAGTATAATCTGTCCTGGAAAAAAAAATGACTTCGGGAGAATATGTTTGTCGAGACCTAATGCTGTCCGACGTATGGAAATGATGGCTGATGATGTTTGAAAGAGAGGATTACTGAATTCGAAGAAGTTTCAATTGGTTTGGATGACAGCACAGATGCCTCTAATACAGCACAAGCAGAGGCAGCAGAGGAGTTGACGTGGACTTCATCATCACAGAAGAATTATTAGCGATCTAGCTGTTAAAAGGAACAACTACCGGTGAAGATATATTTGAAGCTGACAACATAGTTTTATTTAATTTCATATTACTTTATTATTTTATTTTATTTTATTGAAATAAACGGCACTTAGTGCCTTTTACGTATTAATTACAAATACAATTAAATATACATACATCTGAGCATAATTATAAGTAATACAGATCATTTAAAACAATATTTTTAATTAACAAATTAAGAAAGTCTTAAAAAGATAAACTATGTAAAAAATAAAATATTACCAGTTATAGAATTATCGATAAAAAAAGATAATTTGGTATGAGAAATACTTTGAACCAGTTTTAAAAAAAAACAACTAAGAAAACAATTTTGAATAACAAATAACAAAAAAAAATACATGTATTACTATTTAAAACTAATACTTAGGTAAATAGTATATATTTATGAAAAAAAATATATAATGATGTAAAAAAAATGATGAAGAGAAATATTTTGTACTTATAAATTAATATGCTTATGTTTAATAATTTGGTCCGGCCCTTGACTCGGAGACAGAATTTGGCCCCAGACCTAAGAAAGGTTGCCCATGCCTGTCGTCGGGTGAATGAAATACAATTTTCTGATTGCTTTATTCTGAATCACCCGTTTATTCAATGCTGTTACTATCCTTTTTCTAAATTTGGATACGATTTTGATTAGTATATTATACTGCTCGCATTTATGGCGTAGAAAAACAATAGTTTTTTAATCGACTATCACTAAAACGAAGAAACAGGCCGACGAGCGACGCGAGATGTTTGGGTTTAGACTAGACGCTCTGGGTCTGGAGTCTGTACTCGCAGCTTGTGGCTGTAAGAGTGTCGGTGCCAGAGTGAAACTATGTTTGCTCACATCGCGCAGAGGTATAGTCGGCAGGAGGCAGGAGGTATTATGGGCTTCAGCCGAAGAGTGCCAACCGTGACGGAGATACGAGAATATTCAGTCACTATTACAAAACTAGCTTCACACTGTACTCGCACTACGTACTAACAATGCGGTCAACCTTGTATGAACTAACTTTCGGTTTTTCTTATCTGAAATTACTTTTTGCGGGAAATAAGGCAACAATAATTGAAGATTATTTTGTGAAGAAACGAATACAAATTAACGATAATAAGGTAAAAATGTCGTATTCTTTTTTTATCTGTATAAATTCACTATTTTTCACCGTTCAACACCAGAAGGTACGACTTAATTGAGATAATAACAAACTACGAAAAAGTTGTCTTATCTTTTTGACGGAATTGTATCAAAGTAATGTACCGACTAACATAATTACTTATAAATCTAATATTATGATAAAATAATGATTGCATCTTTAAAATGCTTCCCATGGGCATCATAATTTAAAGTAAAAATCGTTATATTTACGTGAAATTAATATTATCTCTTCTATTTCTGTTGATTTTAGTTTAAAATTAGTAAGCCCTTTGCAGTCGTTAGATGTTGAGAGAGATATTCTCCTCGCTTCCTGCTCGCGTTTCTGTTCCTGTACCCGTGGACGAGCAAGTGCGCCAATGCGCGGGCCAGCGTATAGACGCGATCAACAGCTTTCAGCCAGCGCCCTTCGATCTGAGGTGGTATTCTGAACGCAAAAACGCGCGTAGAAAACGCATTTACGTACTAAATACACGCTAACAGAGCGATCTCTTCGCGCGCAATTCCGTTTAAAATACCAGCCCTGGGTTGGAAAACCGACAATCGACTGATCGCGCGAAGGGCATGCCAGCGCGTCTCGGCTTTGCCAGCCACAAATACTCCCCTCTGCACGCTCGCCAATACGTATTTGCCAAAGCATCGGCGAACGTATTGGCCGGAGTGAAGAGGCGCTTTCACGGTGACACCGGCCAGTGCGTAGTGACCATTATTATTACGAGAACCGGCTTTACAGTCGCGCATCAATTGGTTTATTGAACAAAAAACCAAATATTGGATGGAAACGTATCTACTGGTGAATTGACAACAAAGCTTTTTTATCTAGGTCAATTTAGTTTAACTTCAAATTCAATTGACATTTCACACTTAATTACACAGAAATAATGGCCATGAAGAACAACTAAACTTCGTTAAAAAGAGACACTGGACAGATACTAGTAGCTGCTCGTTTTCAAACAACTATTCATGCATAGCACTAAACAAAATGGTGACTTCAAGTGCAAGCAAATGCATTAAAAAATATATAACATTCTTGGTCAATTTCAAAATCAGGTATTTTTTGTTCGGTCATGAGTTACGAAAACAGATTCCTTTATAGCAAAATATATTTAATGAACCTAAATACCGCTTAGAACAGGTTATTCTAGTGAGGAGGATTTTTTCAGCTTCTGTGAACACCTAATATTAAATGTCTAAATATTTAAGTTTCGCGCCGTATAATCCTGCTGCGCAATCGCATATTTGAATTTCACCGGTGTCAATGTGGAAAATATTCCAACACTGTTATTTTTACTTATTATTTATCATGCTATTTATTGCATTTAGCCAGCGGCTGGCAAGTCAAATGTCTAAAAAAGCAGTCGCCGTAGTAATTGTAATTTAATTTTCACTTTTTTGTATTCGATACTCCTTACTATTTTGCAAATGCAATATATTGTATTATTTTTTATAGTAAACGCCGATTTTCGCCAGTAAACTGTATTTATTTACGAGGAAAATAAAAACAAACCGCCACGAGCGTTCTTATGACTGCGATAACTTAGGCATGTTCATTATTGTTCATTGTGATTGCTCGAATGCTTAGCATGATTTTAAGCACGTCGATAGTTATTTGTGATTGAGCTACAGCCTTGAACGCACAAAAAAAAGACTTATCTTTTTCGAGTCCTGCGACAGTATTACTGTTTTTACTGAAATGAAAATCATTCCAACTTATTCTGGATATTCTATGCAAATGACGTGACGCATTCAAGTAATTGACCAGAATCAATGATCAATCTTCACATATCTAAGATAATAATTGCGATTTTTCCAAAGAAGCATAGCCTTCGGCATGACTTGTAAGGCTACTAACTACAGGCGTTCAAAGTACATTTAAAAAATGTATATGTATATGATATATACATGTAATAATCGCAAATGAACAGTGGATTGAAAAAGGCATTTTTATTTACAATGTTTTATTTTCGCTACTCGGAACATAGTTTTTCTTAGATACGAAACGAATGGTAATCGGATGGCATCTGGAACCATGACCGAAGCCGCTTCTGTCCGCTATTTCTAGTTTCTAGATCATGATCATGCTCACCTCTCTTCTCCGTAGGTACTCCAGCCCACAACGGTCAGCAGTCAGCACTCAGAACACCCTGTCTGACTGGAATTTCTGGTGACGTAATGATTCATAAAGCGGATCGCTCGCGTTCTCCGCTTGCGTCTACGCTACGCCCGTTAACCTTCGACATGCATACTTGTACATTTCATTGGAGATTATTTTAATAAAACGATGAATGTTAATAAATATGTTTATCATCATCACTGAAGAAGTTAAGACGCTTGACTCGCAGAAGGTTCTGGGCTCGAATCCCGTTGAGAACACAAAAAATAAGATGTGATTTTTCTCAAGCCTGTAATTCACCACTACAATAATTGTGCCTCCCGTAGCTCACTCGTGACGTGTTAATAAGCGACGTGATAACAATTTCACACCATGGTTGTTTATCGTATTCGCGATCACAATGCAACATCCGTGAACACCTAACATTAAATTTCAAAATATTTACGTTTCGCGACGTCTAATCCTGCTGCGCAATCACATATTTGAATTTCACCGGTGTCAATATGGAAAATATTTCAAAACTGTTATTTTTATTTATTTATTTATCTTGCTATTTATTGCATTTAGCCGGCTAGTAAGCTCTGATACTAGCCGAAAATAAAGAAATAAACATACCTTTAACGGCCAAAATAGATAATTCCTTCTCAAAATTAGAATCTAATTAGCCAAATATATACCTGAATCAACCTTCTCATACTAGGTTAACCCGCCCTGCTCAATCCCATGCTCTAAATGACTTATTTTATTCTTGGCATTGCCTATGAACCTCCTCTCCCATACTTGCTTCATCCCCACTAATTTTAAAGTCAGGAACATCGTTCCTTGGTCGTACCCGATTACTATATTATTGAGTTTTCGCAAGTGAAGTTGTGCTACCATTTTGTGTAAATTTTAGTCGTTTTAT
Source organism: Micrasema longulum (assembly GCF_059751315.1). NCBI lineage: Eukaryota > Metazoa > Arthropoda > Insecta > Trichoptera > Brachycentridae > Micrasema > Micrasema longulum. The sequence continues at coordinate 71,400 of NW_028279113.1, forward strand.
AGTATAGTATCAAAACACTAAACTAAAACAATGACATTCACAAGCAGACGAAGCTGCGTAAATCATCCCGATGTTTTTTGTTATGTATGTGGCGAATACACTTTAAAAGAAAGCAGAAAAGCTATTTCTGACTTAGTGAAAAGAGCTTATCTTGCCTATTTTGGCATTCATTTGGGAGATCAGGATAAATCTTAGGCCCCATTTCGTATGTAAAACATGTGTGGAACATTTGCGACAATGGACAGTTGGAAAGAGGAAGTGCCTTAAATTTGGTGTACAAATGGTTTGGAGAGAACCGCAAAACCATCATGACCCACACACAACCTTTCTTCTGCGTAAAAATCATTACGCTCCGTCTAATTCTAGAATAAGGAGCCGCGTAATGTAGGTTCCTATGAGGTGGTCGTTCAGTACTGAATTCATAATATTTTATATTGTTAAGTTTAATTAAATTCAAATTCTTATTATTTTTTATTTTTTTATATTTTTATTGTGACTATTATTACTATACTTATTGATATGCATGAAAAAAAACTGATTATTATTACTAGACTTTATTAATATTCTAGTGAAATTCTATTCGACTGTATAAATTGCATCTATTTTGAATGAAATTTTATTAAAACTAATCTTATAAAAACTCTAATAAATTGCTTTAATATCATAAAATTAAAACTAAATTTTAACCTTTATACTCATTTTAATTTTTGTTATGTGACTATTGGTATTCACATATAATTGGTGAAAGATATTTAGTGTTATAATTTTTTATTTTATAAATTGTATTGATATTGTGATATATTTTACTGTTTGTGAACTGAAAATGAATAAATAAGTCCATTTGAGCGCGAAATTGAGCACTTACAAGCTCTGTAGAAGCAGTTCTGACAAACCAATCCATTTTTTATATATTTTCATATATTCTGACCGTTTTATAACAAATTTAGCACTAAAATCAGTTAGCACGGTGGAATTATAATATTAAGCTATAAAATAGAATTATTTTATGCTGAAATTATGGTATAAAATCGCTTTTTAGTTTATTTCAAAGCAATTAGCTCGAATTACTGTATTGATAGTAGGTAAATATTTTACCTATGTATCTAGTACCAAGTAACTGCTTCTCTAATCGAAAACCTTACCGCCTGGCCCCGTTATGTAGGTTTAATAATATATAAAGGGATTTAAAACAAATTTATGCTTTAACACAGAGATGATACATTTAAAAAAAATACTTAGCTATTGCGTATATTTATAATATCGCGGGGTGATTACTTCAACTAGGTTACTTCAAAATTAGTATTTTTGAGTTATTTTCATTATTACGGATAATTTATAATGAGCCATTTTTGTGAAAATCGCCTCAAGGTGGCTGTAACATAAATAAATATCCCAGCATGTTTTGCATCTATTGAGCGCATGGACGGTAGAAATTCTAGACCCCTTTTACAAAATGTAGGTATATGATAGTTGATAACATTTACATATTGAAGCTGGATTACTAATCGTTTTGCAGCTACAGAGCGCATGGACGGTATGAAACTTATGAATGGCATTCTAGGAACCTAACAATGATTAAAAGAAAAAATATACATTGAGCAGAGTAGTAAGTGTCCATGATAAAAAGTAAACACTAAATAAATAAAGCATTGGCTTTACGTATTATATTATTGTTTACAAGATGAAAGCGACTAACGACGTCCGCGGGGTCTGCCTGGTAACCTAAAATATGTTAGCCATATATTTTCTGTTAACTCCTGGTAGATTTACCACTAAAAATATAAAAAAAATATCCTTCTTCATGAATGGTACATTTGTCTATTCAGACAAGTAATCAAATAAAATCATCGTAATATGATTTGAATGCATCCCGACTTGTCAATTTGTTGCATTCATGGAGGAAGATATAAAGATGCGTGTAACTAGAAAATGTTGCTGAAATTTTAAATGTATCTAGTTGTACTAATCCTCACGGTATAAATACGTAAGTACTGCATTATAGTGCATACTCTATAACGCGCCGACGTACTATGGAAAATGGCAGAACAACGGCATATCATATGTAATTTTTACCAATGTTGCTACTGGCACATTTTTATAATTTTTTTTCAATAGTTTAAGAGTCAAACTATAAAATAATGTTAGAATTTTAAATTAAGTAAATATAATACTTTCTTTCCATGCCACAGGCTGTAGTTTTTTACGGATACCATTTTGTATTATTTTATTTTTTTAAATAAATATTTGCGTTCTTATGATTTACCCAAATATTTAATTTTCAAGACCATTTTAACGAGTTGTAAATAACTCGCTATTAGATTTTTTTTATCTGTTCACTTCATCATTTTAAAACTTAATTTCTTATTAAACTTTAGAGGAGCTGATATAAAGTATTGTATATATATCTTATAATTTCATATTTTGAACATCATAAAACATTTGATTTTTGAAAAAATATATATATTTAAATAATTATAAAATAAAATATTTTAAAAAGTTAATCGAGACTTTTGACAGCCACCCACGTCTTCCTATGCTTGACATTTAACGTTGTTTTGTAGTCTAGGTATTCATAAAAAACATTTATACAAATTAGCTGCCAAAATTTGCCTATCATGAAATTATTGTAAAAAATGTGATAAAAGTCAGAAAACCAAAAACCGCTATCAAATGTCGACTATTTATGAAAAATATTTTCGAATTAGTTTGTTATTCATTATTTTTTTTTTTTATTTGGGAAAAAAACAACAGTGTTTACATATATTGTATACAGAAAATAAGAATATATATAAACGAAAATTGTGAAAACGGTCAATATATTTTTTTTCCACAGTGGCGTAAGGCATTGATTAAGTACATTATCGGTATCAAAATAAAAGCAATTTAACAATTAATAAATGTAAGGCACTTAGAAGTTGCAAATAAAATAAAAATACACATATGTATTTACAGTAATAAAAATAAAGTAAATAGAAAGAAGACAAGTTTAAATTTAAGGAATAAGAAAAGAAAAAAGTTTTATAAAAATAATGTGAAAGGTACAAAATATAATAATTAACATACATTATCGAATCTTTTATTGATAGGTATTTGTCATTTTATAATAATAATAATCATAACTCATCGATATTATAATAATTATTTTGTATACATATTATAATCAAACGAACACCATTATTAATGTTGTATTTTATAGTATGATAAAAAAATATTATAATAAAATGTATTTCATTTGAAGCTTTTAAGAATATTTTATTTTCGCGTGTTTTTCAAAAATATACCTCTAAAAATAAAAGAGTTGTTGACATTTGATCCAAAACCTACCTTTATTTTCCACAGTGCGACGCCACAGACGCCGACCAATCGCAAAGTTTACGCCTAAGCCGTGAACAGTAAAATAGTAAAAAGAAAATATGAAATACCTCTATAATATGATATTTCGCAATTAAAACTTTGAATGAATATTGTTTTTAATGTTTTATGTAAATCGTGTTTATTTTAATGTTTATACCTACTACCTTCGTGTGCGTGTAATTGTTAATAAGTGAGAAAATCAACAAGTTTTAATTACAGAGTACTTCAAGGATAAACGGTTGTTATAGTCGAATCCATAATAATTTAGGCGAACAACCTATTGTCATTTAAGGCTGTTATCTGATAAAAAGTAATAAAATAATACGATTTAGCCATTTTAAAACTTCGTTCATTAAAAATCACGCCATTCAAAAAATAACGTAAATAAAAATTTAAGAAAAATGACCATTTTCTGGGGTATTTCTGAAAAAATAATTATAGTTAAAAAGTAATTATAGTTATACCAAACGTTTAAGTATATTTGGAAAGAAACACCTTGGAAAAATATCGTTCATAATTAATGTTTATTTACTAAATTTTTTTAATGGCGCGATTTTGAAAGAACGGCGTTTGAAAGTGGCAAAATCATATGTTTTGCGTACTTTTTTCATTTTTTTATTATTGCGTGATTAAAAAAAAAACATTCGTTTTAAAATGGCAAAATCGTATGATTTCCTCATTTTGTGTGCGTTTTACCAGACTACAGCCTTAATGATGGTTTCGTTTATAATCTACAAACTATATTTCTCTTTGTAATAGTAATCCCCGCGTCTTCCATTTATTTATTTATTTAATGCACAAAATACACAATTTTATCATAGAGCACAATTATATTTTTTTTATGTCCCGACTTGTTAGAAAATTCCGTGTTAAGTCGGGACTCTTCCATATATAAAACAAAAACACATATTAACATATTAAACAATTTACAAAATAATCAAAACAATAAATGAAATAATAAAAGAAAAATATAAATAACCAAAAATTAAACATGGAAAAATGGAATGCAGAAAAGTTATATAATAATACATGGCAATATGTAATTACTAATTTATAGTAATTTTATAATTCAATTCGCTAATTAATTGTTATTAAAAATAAATACAAAATAATACAAAAAAGTAATAATGGTAACATATCTACATATATGGTAGAATATGTAATTTAAAAAACATAATAATAAAGTTAAAATATATATTTACAAATAATTATGCATCACTGTTAAGTTTATTCAAAGATGATATACATATATACGTATATGGATAAAAATGAAGATAGCATCGATATTATATATTTATTCCCGAAGCAATCTTATACAGTGGTCTCTACCCCTCGATAAAATCCAATTGATTTTGGCGAGGATCTAAAACAAGCCCCATGATTTCAGCAGACAGAAGTTAATGGGTTGCGATATAAACTATTCCGTGCATTCGACTCCGCTGAAGCCTTTTGTCAGGAGTTAGGACACTCGAGACTTGGGTGCTTCTGTGTTCCTAGTTCCCATAAGGTGGCATTCTACTGGCAACAAAGGTCACGAAATGAAATCTTCGTGCAATTAAAATGATAAATATTAAGTCAGAATTAGTATAAAATTGAAGAAGTACCCTATTCGTACTTAGCAGATGCTACCAAAGAAGGGTCGCGATTACAAACGCTATCTTCATCGGTACATATCGAGACAGTACAAAGTAAAGTCAATTTAAAGTATCTTCGTCGGTAGCCCGTAATTGAAGATTTTTAGAAGAAAAATTTCCATGAATATTCTATTTTTCATACGAAAACATAATTTAACATATACCTTTTAATATTTCACCGTTTTTGCTTGTATATGTAATTTTTAATACTATTTAAATGTTATTTGTGTTTTTTTCTTTTTATATACTTTTTTTGGCTTGTATACATAATTTAAATTTTTTCAACGTTTTTGATAAAAAAAATTAACCTGTATTGGGTGTGCGCATATTTTGTTAATTAAAAAAAATGATTTTATTTTGTACTAGTTCAGTATGTATATATACATCCATGTAATTTTTAAACTTTTTCAATTTTCTTTCCCAGATTGCATAATGTAAACATTATTTTGAATTTATTTCCATGCCTAGTATTCTGTTTATTCTGTTATTTTCAAGTATTTTTCATACCCTTTTTAATTTGTAGTATATCATAATTTTAATTTTTCTGCTTTTGTTAAATAATATTATAGTTTAAAATTTAAAAACGTCTCTAAAAAAATAAAAAAATATTATCTGAATATTGTATATATTGTATATAATTATGTATAATATGTTTTCAATATAATAAAAAAAAAAACTAAAAAAAAAACTTTGTAGATAAAATTGAAGATAAATTTTAACTTCCCATTGTGATACGGGCACAGGGATGCAATTATAAACCCTCTATTCATCGGTACATATCGAGACGGTATAAGCTAACATGTGTATTTATGTGTCTAATTGTATGAAAATTCAAAGATTGCCGCGCGGTATTATTGACAACCCTGAAATTATGCGGAGCATTGGCTTTTATGTTACGGATAGTAACCTTAGACAGCTTCGGCAAAGACTGTTTTGCATTCCAATATACAGGACCAACCTGCGAATGGTTATGCCTGTTGGAAGGGCTATCTCTATGTTGAACTATATTACTTTGGACATTGACATTTTTCACGTCTCTGAGGGAGTTTTTCGTTACAAGATTGTTTTACTTTGAAAAAATATTGTTCTCTGGATATTATGTATACTTATGTGTTATTTTTATTTATACCTAATTTAACCTTTTTATTTTCATTATTTCTACACGTATGAATTAAGATATTCCATTTTGTAATGTACATATGAATTAATAAAATTGAAAAATTGAATGCTCGTTCTGTGTTATATATAATATTTGTATGTACCTAGGTAATATCTAATATGTATTTTTTATCATTCGTTTAATATTATTTTATGGAGATAATGAAATGAGTAATGAGCCCGTGTCTAGTCAGGCAACTGGGTACATAAACAGTACAATTGACTTTCATTTCAAAATATAGAGTGAATGTTAGGTAGGTACTTTCTTTGAATAAAAACACGAAGTGAACCTCAAATGCTTTCTTTGTGGGCAAATTCGAAAGGAAAATAAATCAGTTGAAGAGTAGGCCATTGTATCAATGTGGACAAAAAAATACCCAGTTTAAAGATAGTGTAAATATAGATCATGTCAAGCAATTTTGTTTAGAACTTGTTTTTTCCCCTTCTTTATATTATTAAAGATAGATCACAATTATTAAAGTCAAGATACGTTATTGACGTTATTGCGTAAAAAACAAATCTTTACAGACGAATTCTGTATGTTTCCCGGAATCGATTTCAATATTAGATATTTTCTCAAGCTTTGCTGAAATGCTCTGGTTTAAATAAGTTAGGTTAATACAAAATCTCGAAGTTGTCTATCTTTTAAACGAATCCAATATAAAGATTTCTGGGGTGGTATTCCAAACGCTCTCGCGGCCGTATTATCTCGTGTATTTACATACAAAATACACGAGAAAAACTGTTTTCTCGTGCCGCGAGAGTGGTAGATAGCACCCCAGGGGTGGTATTCCAAACGCTCTCGCGGCCGTAGAAGAAGCTTTTATCTCGCGTATTTCGAACGTGAATACGCGAGATAAAAGCTTTTTCTACGGCCGCGAGAGCGTTCGGAATAGCAGTGCAGGTCTATAAAAACCTGTTTTAACAATATACTCATAGATGTCGCTAGTTTTCTAGGTACTTTCATTCTCTATAGTAAACTAACGCTCGTGGTAATTTTTTATTTTTTATTTTATTTTATTTTATTATATCTAATATTGAAATCGATTCCGGGAAACATACAGAATTCGTCTGTAAAGATTTGTAATGTAATATTCAAACTCAAACCGAGCATATAAAGTGAATCGAAAAAAATGCCATACGTAGATATTGAAGTCAACTACCTAAATGCAGAATGGCGAATAAAACACAGTGTGTAAAGTGATCACTTAACCCAGCCGATGAGAGCTCAGGGGATCTCCAAATTCGCAACGGCGCGGCGTCATCGCTGTTAAAAAAATAGGTAATATTATTGGGTGAGTTAAATTAAAGAATTAAAATGATGGCGATTCGTGTAATATTAGGTAAATCTGTCAAGTGAACGCACTGAGAGTCCGTTGCGCATTTCAATTTAGTAAGAATGATATAATAATTGAGGACAAAGCGATTTGCTTGCATACTGCATCAACAGCCCCTTTATTGTCGCATGAGAGTCCCCGTGACTAGAGGACTAGAGTGACTCTGGCCAGTCGGCGTGTAATTATGGCAAGCTGCCACCTTATTAGCACAAATTATTCAATCCATGATTACTCACATTACTATTACTAAACGTATTATTACAGCAGCATTGTAATAGAAAATTTTATTTAGCAATGCTATACATGCTAAAACTCTTCTATAGTTTCGTATCCACAAATAAGATGGCTCACCGAGAAAACTTATTTCGGATTTATTCGGAATAACGGTTAAAAAGGCCATTTTGCAACATTTTCCACAAAATAATATCTGATGATATTGACGCTCTCATGATATACTCGCTTCGATAAACTTAAACTTACCTCACCGTAATTTGCGTACCAATGCTGTCATTGCTTTATTAAATTTTAGAACCAACGGCGGATTCTTTTCACCTCTGTCGAGGATCCTCACAACATTTGACAAAATCTCTCTGAACAGCATTGTCGATATGTTCCTACAGCAAAGTCAAGCATTCAAGAAGCATGAAGCTGATTAAAAGATGACTCGCCATGTCTACATAGATCATGCTTTTACCATACCGACTTTAATTAAAAATTATTTTTAAGATGCTTAGGTTAAGTTCTGTCATTTTTAATGCCAACCTATAAAGACCGTCGATTGGCTTTCAAAAACTAATGAATTCACAGGAACTAGTGCAAAAGAAATTTTACTCAGGATACGATACCTATAAATTCACGTATAATTTACCGATTTTGTTGTACGTATAATATGTAATAGGTCAATCGAAGCTAAACTGAAAGTGCACAACGGAGTTTTAGACCCAACAATTATATGTGGAAGCGAAACGTGGAACTGGCAGAGGAAGGATGAAAGCCGAGTGAACGCGGTCGAAATGCGATCTCTTAGACAAATGTGTGAGAAATCAACGTATGACAGGGTTACGAATGATGAAATCAGGCGAGAGTGTAAATCTGAATCAGGTATAATTGATAAAATTAATAAAGGGTCTCTGAGATGGTTCAGTTATGTTAAACGAATGAATGACGAAAGAATGGTAAAACAGGTATATATGGCGAGAATGAACGGTAACGTGGGACGAAAACGACCAAGGAAGACGCGGCATGATCAGATAAACCAAAATCGTAATTCTAGTCATTTCAAAAGCAGACAGAACCGAAGGGCATGTACGACAAGATGTATGAATGTGGAAGAAGCTTGGAATGTATGCCAGGATAGACGTGTGTGGCGGTCCATTCTCTCTGCCTACCTCTACGGGAAAACGGCGTGACGATAGCAGTAGCAGTAGTAGTAATTAACATAGCACAATTTTTGTTCGAATCAACTGATGGGCTGTGAATAACTCGCCTACAGTCTGTATTGAATGCCGCAGCGAGACTTATTTTCCGAATCTCCGAGTTCAGTCATATCACTCCACTACTTCGGGAATAACAACATACAAACTACAATACAAACAAACTAATATTAATACAAACTCTGTCGGCTTATGTATAAGTCACTGCACAACTCTGATCCAGGATATCTAAGGGAACTTTGCATTACAAATGAAATAGCTGACAGACGTTTTACGCTTAGATCAGATCTACGTCGAAAGGAAAAGTTATTATACCTTTACGCAAATTAAGCGAACGCGCATTTGCGGTCGCAGGCTCTACAGCATGGAATGCTCTCCCAGCAGAGGTGCGAAACTGTGAGAGTGAAGTGATGTTTCGGAAGAAACTTAAAGTACATTGTTTTTCTTAAATTAAAAAAAGCTAAAATTAAATTGATATCTTTATATGTAATATATTACGAAAATGGGGCTGTATAAGTTATCCATAATAACAATAATAGGCGTTGGCTAATGAACGTTTGCAGCTACATACCGCATAGACATAGGCGGTTGGGATTCTATAATATAATAAATAGTTACCTTTTAGCATCGTAGGTTGCATCAATTTACCCGTTTACGCGTAGGTAAAGGGAGCACGAGACTTATAAAATATTTGTGTATTTAAATTTTGAGGTTATTTTCTTTTAGTCGAAAATAACCGTTTAGAAAATGGGAAACAAGTTGTGGTCGGGCGGGATTCGAATCTCGGACCTCCCGCTCTGGAGTCCGCGACACTACTAATGACTCACGAGACCACTACCCGCATACCGTTATTGGCAAAAAAGACATATTGGCTCATTGAAATAATTTTTTAAAAGACTAAAATCTTAAAAAATAAAATATAGAAATAAAACAAATGGTTGCTTACTTCTGCAGGGGAGACTCGAGGGGGGGCCGCGGCCGTGCGGTTCAGACTCCCCCCTCCTCGTTTCTCCCCTGCAGAAGTAAGCAACGATTTGTTTTTTTCTTTATTTTATTTTTTAAGATTTAAGTCGATCTAAAAAATTATTTTAATGTGCCAATATGTCTTCTTGCTCATACTGATCATCGTGGTTTTGGATGTGACAGGGTTTACAGAATACCCCGTATAGTTACATAATATTCAACGGTGGGCTTGGCACAGTAAAGAGATTTGCCGATTTTTGTACATAAATACATACAAATAAGTAGTTTAAAATAAAATCTGACGATGTCACGACGAAACCCGATCACTGGTAAAAATTTATAAATAAAAGTGGAATAAAACTATAAACGTATTTTTATTATTATAATTAAAATGCAGTTCCACCAAGAAACGTCAGTAGTAAAACTCAATCTCTTAAAAACAAAGTTGTTTTATTTATTTTATTATAATGAATAACCACAAAGTTAGTGCTTGAAATATAATTTTTATATTAAAAAAATACACATCTATCTATCATCATCATCATTCCATGTTTGCACCTAATGGTGCATAGAGCACTGAAGTGGTGCACCAATCGCAGCATATCTCGATAAATTTTGTTACATGAAGATAGGGTGATCAATCTTACGCTTCAGATACAGTCCAGGGACTACGAAATATTCTAGTGTGAAAAAACCCTTTCAAATAAATATTTCATATCAACCATGTCGGGAATCGAACCCGAGACCTCTTGTATGGTAGGCAAACGCGCTGACCATTACACCACGAGGGTGACCTATCTGACTTATAAATATATTAAATAAAAAAATCCATATTAAAAAACATATTTAATTACAATTTTTAGTAGCCTCTCTGGGATATTAAATGATATTGTAACCTATATTATTTCTTTAAAAGATCTTATATTTTTTATGCATGAAAAATTAGTTTGATTGGAAAGATTTTTTTTTTTTATATTTTAATCATTTTTAATTATATAAATTTACTTTCGATAAAAAAAATCGCTGGGTTGTATAGCAGTGACGATACAAAATTATTTTAATTTTATCGTTTTGTAAAAATGTATTTAGAAAGATTGTAAATAAGACAATGTAATACATTAAAAACATTAGGAAAACCTACCTTGAGCATGTCAAGGCATTGTTATATGTAATTTATGCAAAATGCAGCTATACGTAGTAGGAACGTACAAGTTAGGTAACGCAGCTTAAGTTGAGGCCATTCCAGTACTCAAACAGATGCAAAGTTTGTACACAGGGTGTTACTTTTCTAAATAAATTATATTTTTTATTTGAAGCACTAACTTTGTGGTTATTCATTATAATAAAATAAATAAAACAACTTTTTTTTAACCACGAATTTTTTTCCACCGACCAGTTTCAACTAAACAGGCTTCTTTCTTAAGGTTTACTTAACTAATTGATTATATCCTGTTTTATTTTATCAGTATGCTGCCAATGAAGCCAATAAATCAAGTATTTTTGTCTTGAAAGGATGGTAATGTGAGATGGATACGTTCGAAACTAGACAGGAGCGATCGTATCCATCTCACATTACCATCACCATCTCAGCACCTCTACAAAGCAATTTCTATCAAGTGGAAATTACTAGGGTTTATGCAAGCAATTCAGAAAGGGAATTTTAAAAATACTTTATATTAAAAATAATCGGGAAATATCACATACTACGAATTTAATTGTATTTTCAAAATCAGTATGGATATTGTGGAGAAATGTTTTCATATATAACTTTAAAAAATAAATTGTAAAAAACACATGTCACTAGAAAAACGCGACATGTTTGGCATTGATAATTGCGACGTCAAGATTCGTGACGATGTTCTAAAAAAAATAAACGATTATGAACAAAGTTAAAAATTAACGTGAATTGTGACGTATTAGGGGCGTGGCCGATGCAATGACCGTTTTTGCGGGAATCCGAAATTGCAAATATAAAAATGTTTTTTATGCCACTAATGAGTAACAAAAAAATATTTTTTTTTACTCGACAGTATTTCATAGACCCTTAATACTCGAACTTTAAAAATGTAATATAAAAAAGTAATATTTCCAAACTGTATGTTCACAGAAATGTATTTGTAAAATCGTCAAGCCTGAAGGCAAGTTTTGAAAAATTAAAATATACTTATACTTTCGGTTGAATTTTTTTTAATGCATTCGATTACTTATTGATTTTAGATTACTTATTGATTAATAATAATTTAACCTATGGTGGGTTGATGTTTATAGTATTCTAATTTATTTTTTTTATTACGTTTATTTATTTAATGCCAGGCAAACGCAATACGGTGACTAATTTCCACTTGATTTCCTTTTGCAGGATTTTCACCCAAGAGCAGCCCATGAATAAATTATTTATTAATACAAAATAATATAATAAATGTCAATCAACCCTAATTTTACCGTGCCGTCTTGATTTCGAAGATTCGTGTGAATTAAGTATTCGTGTTTAATAAACACATACTATTGTATCCTTCGGAAGACTGTAGAGACACATCAATACTAAGGCTATTTGAATGTATTGGATGGCCTCAACTAGAATTGAGTTACCTATATCTACATTGCATGAAATTGCCGGAAATATGATATGCAACTCTTGTTCGAGGATTTGATGAGAAAATGAGGTAATGGCTGTTTTTCATGTAAATGAATACAATAAATGACATTGAAGATAGAACGAGTCATCCAGGGGTGAATATTATATAGATTTAATGCATTAAACAATATACTACGTATGTTGGCTTGGTGAAGCTTCGGGAAATCGACCCAAAACATGAACAGCATTGAAACTAAAGTTTCGGGTGTTACTTTTAGAGATGAAACAAACATAATATGTGGCGGTTTAATGAGTGCGTTTTTGTCGACTTTTGTTGTGTTACCTATTTCGGCCTCGTGGTGTAATGATCAGCGCGTTTACTATCATGCAAGAGGTCTCGGGTTCGATTCCCGACGTGGTTGATATGATACATTTATTTACAAAGGTGTTTTCACACTGAATATTTCTTAGTCCCTGGACTGGTACCTGAAGCGTAAGACTGATAATCTTTTTTTTTGAACCCCAACAGGCCAGGAGGTCCAATTACAGTGGTGGATTACATCACAGAACACTCAGGCTTGAAAAAGATCACATTTTAATTTTTGTGTTTCCACCGGGAATCGAAGCCGGAACCTTCCGCGCGTGAGTCAAACGTCTTGACCACTTCACCACGGAGGTCGCCTTACCTTCATGTAACAAAAAATGATCAAGATACGCTGCAATTGGTGTACCAATGCAGTGCATCATTAGTTGCGGAAAGGGAATGATGATGATTTTATGTACATATTCACGAAGGTACATATTCATTTAATGAGAATTTCTGTTGCTTTTTAAAATGCTATTTGCGGCTAGTTTCGAAAATGTAATTTCTAAAATTTAATTGATTTGATGCATGAATAATTAATTTTGTCGATTTGTTTATTTATTTAATTTATTCATTTTTTTTTCTTCTAAACTCTAAACTGTTGTAGCCGAGCATACTCTGGAGAAAATCGGTCGGGTAGAGCCAAGGATAATACCCGCACTCTCATGTAGAGATATCTCAGAAACTTCTTTTGGATTTTCTCTATCATAAGAGAGTACTTCAGTTCATGTGGTCCCCAAATCATCGAGCCACTCTCGAGTCTACTTCGCACCAAGGAGTTGTAAAGAGTTCTCAACATGCGGGTATTTTCAAAAACCCTGGCAGTACGCAGAACGAACCCTAACATCTTCAATGCATTACCACTGATTGTCTCTATGTGTTCATGAAATGTCAGGGTGCTCACAAATCAAACCCCCAGGTCCCTAACATTTGATGTTCGTATCAAATTCTGGTCATTCATTTTGTAGCAAAAAAAAGAGTTTTTTGGGCTTGTATATCCGACTGGACCTATTACAGGGCCATGGATAGTAGCGAGACACTCCATTCGGTAGTCATAGAGAGGGGAAATGACAAGACCGCAGGATGTGTTTAGAAGATCAGCACGTACGGGAAACACATTACTTTTTATATACGCAGGAATTAATTCAGTCTAAGACCCAGTTCACAAAATCCACAAGGCACTATATAATACCATAGGGTGGATTGATATTTAATGTATTATAGTGATTTTTTTTATTTAATGCCAGACAAACACAATAACTAGTACACCTCGCGGCTGACTAATTTCCACTCAATTTCCTTTTGCAGGATTTTTACCTGTTATAAATTTTAAATAAATACAAAACAAAACATTAAATGTCAATCCTTCCTAATTTTACTGTGCCGTGTGGATTTAGACGATACGTGTGAAATGGTACTAAATGGATATTTGTAAAATAAAATATCCGTGGAATTTTCATAACCATCAATCATCCGAAGAATTTTTATTTTTGAACTCATTGAATTACATATACATTAAGTTGATAATGTTAACGCAAGTTTAAGAGTTGTTTGAACAGTTGTCATACATTGCTCGTGCTGCAATTATGTAATGACAATCGCTATAATAATAGAATGAGTAACAAAGCGAACAACATTTGTGGAATCCGAAGAATTTTCCTGTATAAATCATATTCGGCTTTCGGGCGTCTCTCGTTACAAGCAGCTGCAGAGTGAGAATTCCGGAGGTCGCCCAATATTTGCACATTCTTATACCTACTCGTATGCACACAGCACACAGCGCCTTCAGTCTTTCGTTCATGACTCATGACAGTCATGACTCGGCTTATTGTGCCTGAACAATAATTTGCGGGAATTGCGGCAATTGCATTTTACGGATAAAGTCAAACGGGTTTGAAATCCGCTGTCATAAGTTTCCCACATTCATTCTTCTTTCTTGAGTAACTGCAACGCCCCACGAAATATAACATGTATAAAAAAATGATAATTTTAGTCTTATTAAACCGCATATTTGCCATTCGTCACTAGTGATTGTGCAACATGCGCCTAGGCGCATTGTTATAAATATAAATACACATTATAATTTTATATTTAACGTTTCTACCTCTCTAATGGAGCAAGATACTCGTTCCTGAACCTATATTTTATAGGTACATCATAGAATAATACGTTGGTACAAAATATATCGGGTATCCACACAAAAAGGTTCGGTCAGTAAGTGATCGAAATGTAATTCTACACTATGAAAAACTGCTTGTACGAAAAGTAAATTTACTGCACTTTTAGAGGTACACAAAAAAAACTTCAAAAAATAAATTATTAACAAAAACGAATCTTTATTTCTTAGCAGAATGTCACAAATAGCGAAACCAAGATAACGTCATTCCACCCCACAGCCCCGTTCCACAATTACTTAAAAATGGCGTACGTACCTGTATAAGTTATAAAATGAATAATCAGTAAAAAAATTACTTTTTGATCGAAGACCTTAATAAATGTTATTAAAACAAACAAACAAACAAACCATCACGCAATTTTCCCGTAGGGGTAGGCAGAGAGAATAGAATGCCATATCACTCTATCTTGGCATACAGACCTCGCTTCCTCTACATTCATACATCTTCTCATGCACGCACGCCGATTATTCCTACTTTTGACATGTCCATCTTCAAGTATTTGATGGACTTGATCGTGCTATGTCTTTCTCGGTCTTCCTCGTTTTCTGCATCCATCAACATTCGCATCGTAGATCCTTTTAGCCGTTACTAATATTTGTATATAACCACTTACCGACTTCTCTATGTATACCGGTTTCGTGACGTACCCGTCTCTTCGTCAAGACACCATTTAAACCAACATGCAAACTAACATGCAAAACCCACTATACATCTTCACCATAGTTGTTGCACAAAAATATATACAAATAACAATATTGGTAAATTATAGCTAAATAATAAAGATAAAAATAGTTTATTGAATAATACAGGTGTTTACCAATTGAAATGCAATTCTTGTCCCTTAGTTTACGTTGCAAGAACATCGAGAAATTTTGATATCCGTTTTAAAGAACATGTCTTCACAAAAATAATTTATCTGAATTCGCAAATCACCTGATCAATTTAAATCATGACTTTAATAAAAATACAGGAGTTAAAAATCTTACATACAAATAATAAAGGGGTAAAAGTCAATAATATAGAAATATTTCACATTAGGAAAGCTTTAAAAAATAATGTTCCTTTGATCAATAATCAAACAAACATCCAATATAGTCCTTTATACGATGTTCCACTGTAATGGTCACCCTTTTAAACCTTTTAAGCTCACCCCCTCCCTCAATCCCCTCTACTTTTTTAAACTATTTCTCAAACAACATAGAATATTTTCATAATTTAATCAGTGCATGTTTGTCCTTATGGGTTCATATGCTTATTAAAATGCATGTCGTGTTGGTTTTATATTTTTGTGCAACAACTATGGTAAAGGTGTATGGTGGGTTTTGCGTTTTGGTTTGCAAGTTGTTTTAATTGGTGTCCTGACGAAGAGACGGGCGCGTCTCGAAACCGGTAGACATAGAAAAGTCGGTAAGTGGTTATGTACAAATATTTAATAACATTTAGTAAAATGTTTGACCACAAAGTTAATGCTTTAAATATTAATGATATTTTATCAGAAGACGTTAGTAACTCTTCGGCCTAGTTTTATATTAATATTCCCGATCTTACGTTTATTAAATCCAGGAGCAGCTAGTAAGCCACGGTATAAGCAAATGAAAACTAAAACTGGAAGAAATCATACAAAAAGAGAATCTTTTGAATACTTATCACCATCAATTTCATTATGTACAACAGGTTCTCGGTTAAATACGATAATTATAATATAGGAATACAAATCTACCTATGTAATATTTATTAGTAAAATATTCATATTCATATTGATCGTCTGTTACACGAAGGTAAGCAGATCAGTCTTACGCTTTAGGCGCAAGTCCAGGAACGATGAAATACTACGGTGTAAAACGAACTTTGAAATCAATATTTCATGTCGACCTTCTCAGGAATCGAACCAGAAACCTAAAGTATGAACCGGCCAACCACCGCTTTATTAGGCGGAGTCATTTCCGCTTCGTTTTCCCTTTAAATATTTTTTACCTGAGAATAGCCACCGAGTGGAAAACGCTCGTTCAGGTTCTGGTTCTATTTCACACGCAGCACTATTCTTCCTTGATACGGATACGGAGATTTGAAAATAAGGAAATGAAATAGGAAGTTCTTAGCAGACGCTTCTCTTTTGCAAGTATTAAACCATTGCGGTGTTCAAAATATTGCCACTGGAAGAATGTTATATTTAATTATTTATTTTATTATGTATTTGGAATATAAAGATCTAGAGTTATTTCTCCACATTATTTTAAAGTTTGTTAAAGAGAATTAATCCATTGACACTGGTGAATCTTGTGTTATATATTTAATGATACTATAATCATTTAATTAATATTTAACTTTAATTTATTTACTCTCGTATCCAAATCAAGAATACAGATATAAATAGATGCACGATGAGAAATCATCTCATATAAAATATCGCTTTTCATACAAAAGCTAGGCTCGGTAACATTATTCTCCCTAGAGTAGATAGTGGATAACAGTTTGGCAACGAGAAAACTCTCATTCCTCGTAATTTATTACTTACAATTACTATGTAATAATGTATGTTTACTAATACGAAACCCACTGAACATCTGTTGCATTTATACGAGTGTTGAACAAGTATGTAAGTCGTATCTTGAAGAACGTATTTTAAACATCTCAAAAATATAGGTACTTAAAAGATAACGGAAGCTTCTGCTGTCGAATAATAATGTATCTGAGAGAAAAAATGACAGTTCAAGAGAAAATTCATGTAACATAATAAATTGTCTATACAGTAAGTGTTTATTATATCTTAAAGAAAAAAAAATATTTACATTATATTCAAGTGGGTTTGGACAAGTGGAGCAAATGGACAGCGATAGAATGGGTAAAAGGATTAACGAAGCCATTGTTGATGGATGCAAAAAACGAGGAAGACCGAAAAATATGTTGTCACTCAAACTTGTAATGCTCGTGAGTCAACAAATGATCAAAAATGATATTTTGGCGTTTTCTGTTAGGCTGTGTGTAAAACTTATGTATTCGTACAGTGTTTAATTAATTTTAATATTGGAGACTAAAATAAGTTCTGGCTGCTTTTATTCGACGTCTCTCGGCTTCAAGTCGTATGGCACCCAATTCGCTTGCTTTCGAATCATTCCTAATGCTTTTAAACGTATGGCAACTGTTGTGCGATCAACTCCTAATGATTCTGCAAATTCGTTTCGCGTACGACGTGGGTTTTCATCGAGTAATGCTTCCTATTATTCGTCTTCAAACTTTTTCGGCGCGTCAGAGAGTTCTTTATCTTCAACATCAAAATCAATGTTGTTCCCGACAGAGAATGGTTTCCGTAAGTCTCCACAATAATTCTATGAGCTTTGGTGGCAATAAAAAAAAGTAACGTAGTAAAATGTCCCGCAAATGATGAAGTTGGCTGTAGTATTGCCCGGTGTAAAAAAATAATAAAGCATCATCTGTCGGGAAACAGCGGCATCTTATTCAAGCCCCTATTATTTCGAAAGAAAAACTTCATTACCATTCGTTACTGAAGTAAAAACTGTTTTCACTCTCCCCTGAACAAAAATAAATTTGGGACTTACAGGTTTTCGACAAATACTCGAAGACGGACAAGAGTCAGAATAATCGTCGTGGAGTTTAGAGGAAGCGAGATCTGTGTATAAAGTGGCATTCTATCCTCTCTTGTTGTTGTTTCTAATAGGTGCTAGGCGCAAGAGCAAAATACGGCCGGATTTGACAACGATTGCGCAAATCTACACGAGACAGTAAAATCGGGGTAGAGTGAAGAGATAGTAGACGATTGATCAGCTTCATGGTTTACTGGCGTACCGGTGTGCTAGTGCGTTTGCCTACCATTAAATAAATAAAGTAAGAAAAAAGAATTCAATAAAAATCCCATCTGTGGAAATCGCAAACATTTTTTATTTTTTTTAAAGGACTAACCAGCCAAGTATTTCCTTAAAGGCATGTCAGCAGGTAGGAAAGAGGCGATATGGAAGGAGGTAATTAAATATACACTACAGCACCCAGACCAATTGAGAAAAAACCTTTCTTGGAGTTTTTTCTTCCAACCCGCGACGCCTGTTTCTCAGTTGGCCGTCTAATCAACTGCACCACGACGCGTTAGGCTGAGTAATGAATGTAACAGTGTCTAGATTTCCATATTTCCCAAAAATTCCTTCAACTCAGTTGGGTTACCAGTAATATTTTATTCGTCTCTATTTAAATATCAGACTATTTGGATAGAAACCAAAGAGGGTTATATTTTAATATAAGCCCAAAAAGATTTGAATGTACTCAAAACATTTCGAATGCGTTTCTAAAGTTCCATTATTTATTTAAAAATTAATTTACAAAGAATAAATACTTTGGCGGACTTATTGCTAAAAGCAATATCTTCCAGCTTACAAATTATTATTATTATAGATAACTTAGATAGCGCCATTTTTGTGATATAATGCCTCGAGGACTTTTACAAAGTGATTCTATGAATATAAATTTAATTTGAACTTAAATTTTATAATTCAAGTAAAACAAATTATTTTGCCTTCACATGCTACGGATTTATTTAAGAGAACAGGGGGGCAATCAGTTATCTCACAGTTTCGCACATCTGCTGGAAGAGCGTTCCATGCCGTAAGGCCTGCTCCGCTGTTGCGCGTTCATCGAATTTAATGCGCTGGTTGCGTAAAAAATAAGGTATAATAACTTTTCCTATTGCCGTAGGTGTAGCTGATCTAAGCATAATACGTGTGTCAGCTAGTTCATCTGAAATGCATAGTTCTTTTGGATCGGAGCAGAGTTGTGCAGTGACTAATACATCAGCCAACAGAATTTGTATTCCACCTTCTGTGAAAAATGTAGCCGGTGTAATTCCCAAAGCAGCGGAGTGATATTACTGAACTTAGAGATTCTAAAAATAAGTTTTGCTGCTGCATTTTATACAAACTATATGCTAGTCAGTTTATTGTGACCTGCGTAGATATCATTACAATAATCGACTCTAGACACTACAAAAGCATTATTTATTAATTGACGGCCTTATCCGGCAATTTTTTGTGTATGCATTTGCTTTGTTTCAGCTGGTTGAAGCATGAACTTATCGTCCCACCAATATGAGCATCAAGAGAGGAGTCAAAATTAATGAAGAAAATATTCTTTGGACCGTGTAGTTCCGTATCCTGAATTAAATTCTGTCGTCTGCCCGAAGCCATCCATAGTTGTTCCGTTTTAGATGGGTTTAATGTTAGTCTATTTTCAGTCATCTAGTTTCCTATTTTCTTGATGCATCAATCGTTTAAGTCAACGAACACACTCCTCTCGCCTGGTTTACAATAAAAGTAATAAATATGTGTATCGTCCATATCCTTTGACAATGTTCTCTATATCTTTAGTTTCTGGGAGATGGAGGAGTGGTCCGAGTACTAAGCCTTGAGGCACTCCCGTAGACGCTTGAAAGTTGGGCGAGCTTTCACCCTGGACCACAACTGCATATTTTATTTCATGAAGATATGAACTGAACCACATATATGCCTAATCACAGATACCATAAATTTTCTCCAGGCGTTCAAGAAAAAGATTATGGTCTACAGTATCAAATGCAGCACTCATGTCCAAAAAAGCCAACAACACAAGATGACCAGAATCTACCGCCGTTATAATGTCAGACGGTACTCTTATATCTTCATTCTCCGTGGAATGAAAACGTCGGTATGCCGAATGCCTTACCGAAACTGGAGAATTATGCTCGATATAATTAAGGCACCCACGAGAAACTAATTTTTCTAGTATTTTTGATAAGCGGGGAAGATTAGAAATATGACGAAAATTGGAAAAATCATCCAAATTTAGTTGTGATTTTTTTAAAGTAGAGTGATGTGTTTTTTTTTACAAAAATATCGAAATCGAATAAATTAGGTAATTTAATGTGTCGTCTTTAAAGTTCACATTCCATTCGTTTTTACGATGGGTGTCTTTTTACTTCATGATGAGTTTCCTTGTAGCCTTCTGAGTGGTAACACCTACATTCATTATTTGATCATCTGAGATCGCGATCCTAGGATAAATTAATATTTAAAAATTTACTATCTAGAATATCTAATTCAGAAAATATTATCTATTTATTTTTACTTAAGGCATCGCATCTCACATTGGGGGTCGCGAGCACCTATAGGAGGATCGAAGTAGCATTTTGTAAAATACGCGTACCCGCACAAAAAATCATATTATTAAATAATGAGTTTTAAGTTATGGGTATAATAAATAAACATAGTATTATTTGATATATGTAAGCCAATTATTCACCGATGAATAATTGAAAAGTTTTTCTATAGCCTTTTCAGGAGGTTGCGATTCACGATACAAAACAGATTGAGAAAAGATGCACTAAACAATATAGAAGGCAGGTACAATATATGCATAACTATCTATATATTTTCCACGAATTTGTACCTCTGAACATAAAACCTTCCTTGTAAGAATCACTTGAAAGGTATGTGGTGACTTCTACACCCATGATTCGATAGCGGAAACCTTTATGAGATATTACATGCACGGATAAAAGAAACGACAATAGTTGTCCTACGTGTTAATAATATTGCCATAAATAATTCAGTAACATATTGGGTTTTAAACAATGGACAGAAAGCGCAGTTCCAGAAAGAGATACTTACAAAAGAGCGACCGCACGACATGACACCGCTCACAATAAATCACAAACTAAATCACTGAAAAGTTAAGCACTCTGGTGTTATGACCAAATATTTTTGAAAGACGCACACCAGGATTCAATATCTTCACTTAAACATCGAGAGATACTTAACACTTTTTATGAAAAGAATGTTATTTTTATTGTAAAATTCATCCGAAACTTGGTTAGGCGAGCCTGCGCTTGACAGCAGTCGCTGGTAGCTACAGCCCAGGCGCGTCGCTGGTTTCAGCGTGAACGTGAAGCGATCGACCTCATCTCTACCTCTAAAGTCTACACTGGGTACAGCCGGTACTCGGTATACTTCTAGCCGGCCGCGGCCCCGACAACTGTTGAACATACATCGAGGAATACACTGCCTCGATATCGCTTTCTCTGTTTCACGCGGAGAGTTAAATGAAACAAACGCCCTCGAACCGATCATAGGTTCCGCTTTGTAACACAATCCGCGAATACCTGAGATACGCGGTAGTCTCTTTTATACGTGAATCGTATCCATTAATACGAAAGGGACAAAAGATCGTCGCAATATGCATGGAATGTGATGTATGGAGGTGGAAATGCGGGTGTCGTTTTGAAAGACCAATATTTTTTTAATTTCACTGAACTCGCGCCTACGACCTGATGGAAATAACAGATTTGTTTATGTAGCTTTACAAAAAATGCCAAAAGATATGGGTACTGATAAAAATATTATTTTATTACAGCTTGATTCGGCAGGCGGTGCAATACCCAACCAGCACAAAGTATAAATTAATCAGAAAAACGATAAAGGAAAAACTTAAGGATTATCTAAAACGAATGCAAGTACAATAATTTTGTTTTTTCGTGGAAACAATATCAAATGTTAATTAAAACACAACACAATAGTCATGAAAAGTAAATGTATCTTCTTGTAAAAATTTGATTTACAGGTACTCATGCAATGATAGATACATAGCACAAAAAGCAACGTATTTCTTAAATCTACCAAAATGCAGACAGCTACTATACGTATATAGTACTTGTATAGGTAACGAATTTATGATATAAATAATGTAAATAAATGTAAAACTCAACGAGAAGTATTTATAAAATCAACTGGATATTCAAAATTCAAACGAATTTTGTCAACGTTCTTAACGAATTATAATACCTACTACAGGAAAATCGCAAAAAAATAAAAGAGTTTGTCGGGCCTTGATAGGTAGATTTCTTGTAAAAAAAGGAGCGCGTAACGTCCGTCGATTAGTTATTCATGAACGTAAAGCCAAGTTACGGCAATTTACAGTTTGGGCGGTGGAGGTGGCTCTCGTTCCCAGCCATTGTTTGTTCTCTCTTCTCTCCCAGCGAGTCGCGAGTCGCGAGCGACACATCAGTACCGTGCCCGGTGCCCGATGGTGTTAGTGTCGTGCGTCGTGCGTGCCGTGTACCGTGTACCGTGAGCAACAAGACGGCTGACATATCAACAAACCAAAATATAGGTACATTTGATAGCAGTTGTGTCAATCTCAGCCCACCGTTTCCCACCTCACTTCGCTCATCGTCCTCGAGACTCCTCGGGTTGCCGATTATTGTCAGACTTGACTCAGCATAGCGGCCGATAACAGAGATCGTTGAAAACATGATCGGAAGCGATTACACACTAGAACTTTGTAATATTTTTCACTCTGGGCAGGTAAGAAAATTATGCTTTTGATTAAATTATAAACATTGACAGGTATATAATAAATTTCTGTGTTGATGTTTGATAGATATGTAGGTAAGTATCTACATGTTTAAAATGAATGGTAAATTATTTACAAACCTAATAGAATCTGTCAGAATTTGTGATGAACTGCTTGAGGTTTTCGTTTTCAGTAAACCGCGCGTTCAAGTCTATTGTAAGGACGAACCCTGGGCCACGATTACAATGGGAAGTTAATATTTATCTTCAATTTTATCTACAAAGTGAAATTAAGTTTTCTGTATGAAAAGCAGAATATGCATACATTTTTTTCTTTTAAACATGTTCAATTATAGGTTACCGATGAAGATACTTTATATGTTCATGCAAAAAAACTCATTTCGTTCGCAAATTTCGATTTTTCTTTATAGACAGTCGAATATAACTCTGTTAACTTCCCATTGTAATCGGGGCCCTGGGTACGTATTCTGATGGGAAGTTCAAATTTATCTTAAATTTTATCTACAAAGTAAAAATAAGTTTTCTATATGAAAAATATAATATGTGTACATTTTTTTTTTCTAAACATGTTCAATTACCGGTTACCGGCGAATATACTTTGAATTTTCGTACAAATATACACACTTTCGTACATAAATATCGAAATGAGTTAGTTAATTCCGTCTCCGTATATACCAATAAAGATAGCCGTTCATAATCGCGGCCCTGAAACTTTGACCGGGTTGACTTCACGTACGTGACACGGTGCGATATCAAAAATCGACAATAATAAAATGGCAGATACACTAAAATATTCATAGTGATATTTCAAATTATTAGGATTGATAATTATTTTTTGTTAATTATTACACACTTGGCAAAATAACATAATTATTTTATTTATTTTCAATTTCTGGAAATAGTTCATTTTGTACGAAAGCAATGTTGTACAGATTTGAAACAAACATTATTTATATTATTGTTATCAAAAACATTTTTCACTTTGTGGTATGACATTTTACATTTATTTGTTTATAAATTTGTATAAACCACTTAATTTTTTTATATTTTTTTTAAATTACACTTCGACCGGTTTCGAGGTTACTACCTCATCGTCAGGAATTTAACTAACGTTAAGTTAAATTCACGTTAAGTTAGTTAAATTCCTGACGATGAGGTAGTAACCTCGAAACCGGTCGAAGTGTAATTTAAAAAAAAAAAAGTGGTTTATACAAATTTATAAACAAATAAATGCAAACATTATTTATTATTTTTTCTGTTTACATAAAACTAGGCGCTATAAGGGTTTTTGGATGGCCCTAGTTTTCACAGTAAACAATCTATCAAAACTGTAAAATGATAGAGACACCCAAATGGTAAATATCTATAGTGTGTAAAAAAAATCTTTGCTGTAGTGCCATAATCCAGGGGGAAAATACGAGACTACGTTTGTATGTAGAAAAGTAAGACTGCGTTTAAATTTAATTATGGTATTTAATATTATAATATTATTACTCATATTGCGTTCGTACGCATTTCAGGTTTTTGTTTATGTGGATTTATCGTTTTCATTTGACAATGGCAATAAGAACGGAACGTTGTTATGCAGAAAGCAGCCAGCCAAAAAACAGTGAAACTGAGATAATAGCACGTTTGTGAAAACAGTTAATAATCAAATCTACACAACAGATGGAATGTTTTTGACTATAACAAATGATAAACAAGGAATGTATTTAACAAAATTTTACATTACAAGCCAGAATTTAACCATGTATTTGACTAGTTTTAATGATTTTTAAAATTCGTCAAGATTTTCTAGTGCTGTGGGTGATTTTTACAAATTGAGAAATGCCGTTTTTGTGATGGAAACCATTTTCAGACGGTGATTAAAACAATTTTTTGTATGAAAGCGGTCTGACTGTTTTTAGCAGGACATATAATTGTCCTTACTGCACCCAAAAACATATATATCTTATTTTTTCAAAATTGTGGACTTGCTGCTTTCTGCATAACTGCGTTCAACGGAGAGAAGCTTCCGAAGATAAATTTAATACCATTAGTAGGTAGTATGTAGATGAGATCGTGACGTCACGCATCGGCGTCGCGTCGCACGAATTTAGCGATGAATGAAGTACAGAAAAGGGCGGCCTCCGTGGTGTAATGCTTCACACTCGGAAGGTTCCGGGTTTGATTCCCGGTGATATCACAGAAATCAAATGTGGTTTTCAAGTCTGGGTGTGATGGGCTGTAATGCCCTGTAATTCACCACCGTAATTGGGACCGTTATTTTACAAAAAAAACGCAAAAATGTACGCTGAAATAGTTATGTTCTCATTGCCAAGTTTTGAAAACAAAAACGAAAATTACGTTGGTGGGTACATCTAGGTGTACATGAAATTTCAATGGCATTAGTAAAATGCAATAAAATGTCAAGTATTGTTAGTACAGTACATTCCCGATAATCCGAATTAATTGGGACCGGACTTAGTTCGGATTAGCCGAAATAACCGTGAGAACGCGGTTGGAAGCGAAAGAACGAGTCTCTTGTGTTATAATAGTGGTGTGTGGTATGTAGATATACGTTTTCGGAACAGACTACCTTTTTTATCGATGTAATAATACACTAATACAGTTCACGGCTAACAGTTATTACAGTACTTGCAATAAATACCTAGAACAACAGGCCACTGCTACACCTGCCGATATAATGTTTATGAAACGGTGGCGAAACTTTGCGTCGTCAAATAGACTCTCTTTACTGCGTCAAAAGACAATCACCGAGTTTATGTCTTGTAACAAGTATTATGTATGTAGTACATAATATAATTTTTAAATTAACGTTTTTACAGTTTTGCTACCCTAGTTACAGTGTACTGTACGTAATGCGCTGTTAAACCTAAGTATTAAATAAAAAAGTTTACTGTATTCAATGAATCTTTAATTTGTTTTTGAATTGATTTGACGACATGCACTTATTTTCACCCCTTTAAGCATTAATTCCTTAAGAAATGCGTAGTTTTGTCACATAATAAAACTAATTATTTCGTTCCGGGACATGTTCGGATTGCGCGTGTGGGGATTAGCGGAACTCTACTGTATATGGATTATTTTTAATAGATATATTTGAATTTAAGTATTATTGAGTGAGGACTATGTAGCAATATTGCAGATACCAATTATCAGCGATTTTTGCAGTTGGTAATATTATCAGAGCACGAGAATCACGTTTGCATGTAGCGGAAAAGAAGGCGAATTACGATTTTGATCGCATTAGAGTGAAATACGAACGACTTTATGAAACGAAGGCATGACATACTGAGGGGTCGGACCATTATTAATAATATTTTATTACTGATATATCATATTTACTTACTCCTTACATTAAATCCTTTATTTCCATAACACCTCATAATATTATTACCTAATTTTTTATTGTTGCTGATAGCAACAGTTAACAATATAATTTAGTAGCAGTTACCAAATTAATAGCGGCGAAAAACAACGAACATATGTATTAGTAGTTAGTTAGTAACAAATAACATGAAGAGAAGTTGCCTTCTCACGAACATTATGTAGTCTAAAGAGTTATTTTTCACAGCTTGCGATTTTACAATCTGGTCAATGTTTAGATGTTTTAATTATTTGGTTAGTTTACTTACGCGTTTCATGTAAACTCGGCGTAGAGTTACACCTAAGTATAGTGGTATAATTTGGATGGAAATACCATCCTTATTCTATCACCATAATAAGGATGGTATTCCCATCCACATTATATCACTATACTAAAGTGTAACTTAACGCCAAGTTTATGAGAAAGACCCAATATCTTTAGGAATATCTTTGATATAAGCCAAACATATGGAAATGGAAACATATTATACTTCCAACAGGTGGAGCCTGGAAGCTGCACACAGCGCCTGACGGGGAATATCAAGACAGGAGTCATCCTGAAGGATGTATCTCTTACGGTGCACAGTGGAGAGGTGGTCGCCATTTTGGGTTCAAAAGGTAACATTTTTTTACAGAGTTGCCCCACAGCAGGCCCACTGGCAACAACTTTGTTTTTAACCACTATTTTTTTTCCGTACGTAACGTAAACCTTGACGAAGAAGCTTGTTTGCTTTGAAACTGGTCGATGGGAAAAAAAAGAAGAAAAAATCGTGGTTAAAATAAAGTTGTTATATTTATTTTATCATAATGAATAACCACAAAGTTAGTGCTTCAAATATAAACTTTATAAAATATTTTTCTTTTTCGTTTACGTTTTTATGTCATTATCTTTAACAATATATATTGTAAGATAAATCATCAAGTACCTGTACAATATGCTGGCCATAGTACTGGTTGATTAATTAGAGCTGGCGCGTTCGCAAAATAAACACAAACATTTAAAATCTACAGAATGTCGATTTTAAAAAGGTTTCATTCAATTTTAACCAAATGTGCTATCTTTTTTTAAAATTCGTGTTGCATATGAAAAAAATCAATGGGTTAAGAAAATGTAATAAGTATCTTAATATATTTTTACACAAGTTAATTTTTTATTTACAATAATATTTTGTGTTCATCATTTTTGACTAACTTAAATAAAAAGGCTAGTTTTTTTCCACCATTTTCTACAGTTTTTTTTTTTGCTCTAATCCAAAAGGAATTTTTGAAAAAAACATAGCACACTTGATTCAAATTGAATATGAAAGTTTTTTAAATCAATATTCTGTACATTAAACATGTGTTTGTCTAAGTTTTGCGAACGCACCAGCACTAGATAATCGACCAATATATGATTAGATTAAATGAAAAATATATTTATACACCAGTGTTTTTAATCCATAGCTAAACATTGAATATATGTATATTATGATATTTTCACTATTAAGAATCGCAGCAAAATTCAGACAAACGCAGGAGCAACTTGTGTTTATTTCATTACCATATCATTGGCAAATAACAAAGCAATAGTAGTCTTTGCCACGCTCATACGCACATTTAAGCTCGAGAGAGACAGAAATAATTTTCATAATTCGTATACCGTGCGATGTCATACCATGGGCTAATCACAGATACTACACAATGCGTTTGTGTTAGTATTGCGAACGGGCCAGCTTTAAAAAATCCACCAGTATTTACAGATTTTTTTATATACAAGTAAGTCGAATCGGATTGTGGTCCCGTGACTAGTGTTGCGGACTCACGGATCAGAAGTTTGAGGTTCGAACCCCACTCTACCCCAGCTCGATTCCAATTTTATAATAGTGAGTTATTTACAACTCGTTGAAAATGCCCCCAAAATCGGATTATTTGGGTATATCCATAGAATTAAGAATAGTCCAGAAGGAGCGTAGAATCATATTTGAAAACATAGGACTGTGTCCAATAATCCCCCCACTATGCCCCACATTCGCTGCGCGCATTCGTGATGTCGCCGCGTAATGTTGCACGATGGGAAAAAATCATAACACAAATGTAAGGTAAAAAAAAAGCAATCTGTTAATTTCTCTAAAATTCAATTGTGCACGCGGAAATATTGATTGACACAACAGAGTAGATAAGTAAAGGGTCATTTAATAAGAGTAATTGAATTAATGAACTTTAAGCTTAAAATGTAAAACAAATTTTGTTTTACATAAAACGGATATTTTTATATCATGTTAAATAATATATGATGTTTTGAAGATAATGTCGGTCAAATATCTACCACAGAGTTGTTTAATCGAGGTCCAATTTTCATTATTTATCTTATTAGATGAGCAACGTAGGGTAAAAAAATTTACTACCCTGGCAACACTGACGAAATTTCCATTTTGTTTCTTCGACAATC
This sequence comes from Micrasema longulum, assembly GCF_059751315.1. NCBI lineage: Eukaryota > Metazoa > Arthropoda > Insecta > Trichoptera > Brachycentridae > Micrasema > Micrasema longulum. Next base: position 100,540 of record NW_028279113.1, read on the forward strand.
TGACAGATGGAAAAATTATTCAATTTTTAAGTAATGCATTTGCTACTTAAACATTCGTTTGCTAATTACACATGAAATGTGATACCATCCTGTTTCTTTAAGATCCTAGCAGTATTTCTACATTTTAAAAGGACACAACACGGCATAGTTGAATTCAAATCAGGAGTTGCGTACTGAGCGACGTCTACAAAGAAACTAACGTGTCAAAACGTAAACCTACTCATTTATGAGTAGTTTAGTCGCCTTCTGTTTGATGTACGTATGCGGTTTCTGGATTATTCTTAATTCTATGGGTAAATCATAAGAACGCAAATATTTCATTTAAAAAAAAAACAATGAGTACTTTGGTGCAACTCAAATTTTTATTTTAAAATAGTTTTTTTAAGACATTGGTGGTGTAGCGAACTCAAAGATCAGAGAACTGAAGTTCGATCAATGCTCACTACAACTGGATTCCACGGTTTATGACTTCACAATTGCCCCAAAATTGAAAAATAAGAGTATGCGATGATGCAAGAACGCAAATCCTCGTATTTATTTTCTTGCTTGTCATCGGGTTGTGGTCCCGCGGGCGTGGCCATTGTCGCGGATTCACGGATCAGAGGTCCGAGGTTCGAACCCTACTTTACCGAAACTTGATTATCATTTTCTGATAGTGAGTTATTTACGACTCCTCGAAATTGTCTCCCAAAATGAGGAATATCACTGCGGGAAATTAGATATAAAAAATGTTTTCTTACACATAGTGAAAATTAAAATACAGGTATACGTCGTTTTACGCCGGGGTTCCTTCCCGAGAGACACCGGCGTAAAATGAATACAAATACAGGATGTTATTTAAACCCTGTCACTTCCGAAACCACGATAATCAGTACGAGCAAGAATACATATTGGCACATTAAAATAAATGTTTAGAACGAATAAAATTTACAAAAATTAAATATTTAAAAAAACAAATGGTTGCTTACTTCTGCAGGGGAGAAATGCATTGTGTAGTATCTGTGATTATGGTATGGCATAGCACGGCATACGCATTATGAAAATAATTTCTGTCTCTCTCGAGCTCAAACGCGCTTATGATCTTGGCGAAGACTACTATTGCTTTGTTAGTTGCTAATGATATGGTAATGAAATATACACAGGTTGCTCCTGCGTTCGTCTGAATTTTGCTGCGATTCTTAATAGTAGAAATATCATAATATACAGGGTGTTATTAAATCCTGTCACATCCGAAACCACGATGATCAGCATGACCAAGAAGACATATTGGCACAGTAAAATATTTTTTAGAATAAATAAAATTTAAAAAAATAAAATATGAAAAATAGCAAATGGTTGCTTACAGGGGAGAAACGAGGAGGGAAAAGGGTGAGTCTGATACTGCGCCGGGCTCCCCTCACTTCTCCCCTGCAGAAGTAAGCAACTATTTGTTTTTTTTAAATATTTTATTTTTTTAAATTTTCTTTGTTCTAAATATGTTTTTAAATATGCTAATATGTCTTCTTGTTTAATGGAAGATATAAGATTAGGTTCCCTGTCAAAATTCTAAGATCAATCTAACAATCTAAAATATTCTAAATAAATTATAAATGTATTTCATCAATACAGTTTCAATTCGTTCACAAAATAAATAATAATATCTTAATAGAAATAATGTTTTTTTCTTATAATAAATACTAACTCACCAGTTCGTTGGTACGAAATTAAATTCTCACACTTTTTTGAAAAGAGCATCCAATTTCATTTGTTTTGATTGTTGATAGCATAAATTAAACATATTTGAATATTCTTTTATTTTCAATAAAAATACAATAAAAAATATAATCATACCCTTTTAATTTTCTTAAAATCAAAATGAAAACTAACTCGGAAACAATTTTACACACACAATAAGTTTCTCGCATACACGATAATAGAATAAAACAACGGGTAAAAGTGTGTCTGCTATTAGAATCGCAGCGCCTACTGACGTCTGGTACCAGCCGAACTGGCGAATCCCACGTCAGCACCAACCGGCGTAATTGTAAATCGGCGTAAATCGAACCGACGCAAAACGACGTTTACATGTATTTAATTGTTCGCCGAAGTTTCTCTAAAATGTACGAAAAAATTTATAAAAATTAACTACTTGAAATGACGTCAAAGGTTCGTCTAAATCAACCAAAGATATAGTATAACCAAGTATATATAGTAGTATTGTGATAGATTTCCGGCTTCCGGGAAGCCACTCGCCAATCAGAACAACTCACCGAAGAGAACTAGTGAGTCACGCGCGGAGAAAATTACAAAACTTTAAAAAATCGTAGCGATGATAATATGATACATGTTTTTTTTTTGTCTTAGTTTGATAGGATTAAATAAATAAAAAATTACAAACACTGAACTTAATCACTGAAATATTTGGGTAAACAATGAAAGCAGGGTTTCAATAATGTAAATAATAAAAAAAACAAAGTAACTCGAAAAAAAAATGTTTTGGCTCATTTGGTAGAAAAAAAAAAAAAAAACTATTTTATTCGCACTCCTTTTTCCAAGAAATAAAATAAATCAACGAGAATATTATTTCTAGGGAGTGGCAAAAGAGCCCTTCTGGATGTGATATCTCGGCGGGTGTCGGCGCGAGGTCAGGTCCTGTTAAATGGCTCTCCCTTGAGCATGTCCCAGTTCCGCAGCTCCTGCGGGTATGTCCAGCACACTTGTGACTTCATCCCGGGTTTGACAGTCCAACAGACTCTCAACTACACAGTGGTAAACGTAAGTTATTAAAAATACTAAATAAGTTATTAAAAATAATAATGTAATATCATTCTACGATAGTCTTTGTGATTGATGTTTCTTTTTGATTTCTGAAATAGAAACGGGATTTTACTGTTATTATTATTATTATAGTTTTATAATTTATATAGCGCCATTTTTGTGAAAATCCCCCAAGGGCGCTGTACAATAAATAAATATCCCAGCACTTCTTGCAGCTACCGAGCACATGGACGGTAGAAATTCTAGACCCCTTTTGCAAAGTTTAGGTATTTGATAACATTTACATACTGAAGCTAACCAATCGTCTTGCAGCTACAAAGCGCACGGACGAGAGGAATTCTAGGAACTTAAAAGTGTACAATAAATTATTTACACCAACATTTCAGTTTCTATTGTAATTTCCATCCCTGTGTATTAATTTTACTATTTTATCGACATAACTTGTTTATTTCTGTAAAAATGTAAAAGCCATGATGATGTTGAAAGATATAAATAAAAAATGTATCTATATTATATGGAATTTTCATATGTAAATGCGTGAACAAATTTTAAAAACTCTTTATCGTGTGTATATTTTAGATGAGCGGATACCTAAAGTCATCGAAGCTTAAACAAGTTATGGCTGATCTAGCACTTTCTCAGGTCAGTTTGGCAGTTAGACTTATAATTTATACTTAGTTAAAAAAACAATCATTTTAAGGTTCTTTTTTTTCAAAATAAGCATGTTTTTAGGTATCTAACAAGTGTGTTGAAAATTTGACCAAAAGCGAATACCGAAGGCTAATGATCGGAGTGCAGCTAGTTAAAGATCCTGGTAAATATTACAATACAGTATCTGGCAGATTATTTGAAAATAGCATGTTATGCATAATAACCTCTGATATAATCTGAATATAATTATAAATATGTAGTTTCTAATACACACTTAAATTCTTTTACTGGTAACTCGAGCGCGTTAATTTTTTTGTTTTTTTAAAAGAAAACCTCTTTCAAACCAATTTAATAACTCATTTTATTTTCCAGTTATTTTACTTTTGGATGAACCTACATGGGATCTAGATCCCTTGAACACATATTTAGTTGTATCGATTTTATCAAATGCAGCAAAGAAATACGGAGCAGCTATCATACTAACTATGGAAAAACCAAGATCAGGTAACAACAGTATTCCGATTCCCATATATAAACTGTGCTTACTTTAGGCTTTGCTGTTGTCGCTACATTAAAATGTATATGGACTATTTGGTACATTATTAATAACTAACACAATAAATTTGGTTGATTTCAGATGTGTTCCCATTCCTAGACAGGGTGGTTTACCTTTGTCTCGGAGATGTGGTTTATGCAGGACCAACGAGAACATTATTGGATTACTTTGGAAGTATCGGATTCCCATGTCCTCAACTAGAAAATCCATTGATGTATTATCGTAAGTATTTAATATCCAATAATGCCCATCAGACAGGACTTTTAAAAAAATATATTAAAAGTAAATTCTATGCAAAGTTGTCTTAGAAAAGCATTCCAATTTTTACATTAAAATAAATAAGATTAATTTTGTGAAATTCAACTGCAGTTTTGAAATGTGTTTCCAGTATTAAATTTTTGTGTTAAAATATAAGCTATAGGCGTGTATAAGAAAATAATGAATAGTACTACTGTATCTGCACCTATTTCAAATAAAATCTGTCAAAATAACTGACATTAAAACGTTATAATCGTATCTTTCAATAATGCATTTAAGTAATTAATCAGAATCAATAATCAATCTTCACATTTCCAAGATAATTAACTGTAATTTTTCCAGAGTACCATAGCCTTGTACATGACAATAATAATATCTGAATTAGCGACAACATGTACATAAATAATAAATGCGCTCTTTTTACGAAATACATGCCTGGTTATCATATCCATAATCAAGTTAGGAGTTAATATTTTCAGTTTGCCTTTCTACTGTGGATCGGCGATCAAGAGAGAGATTCATAGAGTCAAACCACCAAATAGCAGCTCTGGTTGACAAATTTAAAATTGAAGGTCACGCCATCATGCAAAGTGGAGGGAATGATCCTCATAGAATAATCAATCCTAACAAAATGCAACTTGCCTATGGGAAACCCAGCGAACTTAAAGTAGTGTGGCTTTTATATGTGTGAGCATCCATTAATTTTGTGAATTATTACATAATTTGATGATCAATATCTGAAACCACTATTTTGTTTTTGTAGGAGAATGCTCGCTTCAATATTTTGTTTTAAAATGTCTGGAATAAAACAAATAGTGTTGAGATTATTATCCCTCCCAATATTTTTCTTCATTCTATGGCTGTTCTACAATGATTCACAAGTAGGTATTTTACATATTATCACTTTAGTAAAATAATAATTGTATTTTTTTCACTTGGTGGCTAAACCATTAGCATGTTAGTTTAGCATTCACGAGGTTTCGTATCAATTACCGACAACTGACATAAAACATTTACAATTTCAAATGTATTTTTTACGCATTATTATATTTAGTTTTTCTATGCACCACATGGAATGATGATGATGATAAATAGATGTGTATTTTTTAAAATATAAAAATTATATTTCAAGCACTAACTTTGTGGTTATTCATTATAATAAAATAACTTTGTTTTTAAGAGATTGAGTTTTACTACTGACATTTCTTGGTGGAACTGCATTTTAATTATAATAATAAAAATACTTTATAGTTTTATTCCACTTTTATTACTTAAAATTATTGAATAAAAGTGGAATAAAACTACAAAGTATTTTTATTATTATAATCATTTTTATATTGTTTCACTGGACTGACATGACGACTCATATAATGGTGTTTTAGGTGCGATTTTAAGTTAGATATTTTTTTGTTTCTGGAAAGCAAGTTGACCATTTTTACTGAGGGACTAGGAAATGTTGAAGTGTAAACTAAATATTTCATGTCAACCTCTTGCATAGTAAAGTAACTCGCTAACCACTAGGGCAAGTGACAGACAATATATATAAGTGTGAACATAATATTTATAATATACACGAAACAAATTGTTACAGAATCTTCAAAGAACATTTATCACAAGAGGAGGCCTGTTATTTAACTGTATGGTTGGTACATATTTCATCAGTATTGTGAACACAGTCCTAACATGTAAGTTTATGAATTTAGAATACAAAGGTTTTTTTTTTATCATGTCAATGAGATTATGTATTCTAGTAACACTGTTGATGGTAGGATCATAAATAAGTTTTGTTAGAGGTATGCCCAGTACCTAACATATTCTTGCATACACCGCTAATACTAAATTTCGAAGGAATAAAAAAATATCCTTCCAACTTCTGCATTACATACAAGGGACTTAGAACTATGCAAGTCTAAATGGAGTTGCGATATTTCTATTTTTCTTAATCTTCTCATGACATTGTGATACATTTTCTGATTAAGCTTCCGCATTGTCCATTATGGTTGATCCTCAATCCAAATTAGACATAGATTACTATGTAACTTTAGAAGTTATGACTCCTATAAATTATTTATACTAAGGTTATATAAGTAATCAAATACCAATAAATTATGATCAAAACAATATGTATTTGAAACATTTTTTTTTGCAAATTACGCAACAATCCTTTTTACTTTCCAGCATCTATATTATGTGTATAATAATTTACAACTAAATATCACATCATTGTTTCCCTTTCCAGTTTAAAAATTTTGATGTACATCTGTTATTTCTGCGCATGTTTGCAAAATATTTTTTTGAAAATTCTAGATATCCCATATCGAACTAGATATTATCAGGAAGCTCAAGAAGGGGTTTACAGTGGAGCATCTTTACTTCTCTCATGTAACCTGATCTCTCTACCGTTTTCCTTCTTATCTGTTCTCGCAGCAACTGCAATTATTTATCCGTGAGTACTATTTATTTATTTAACCAATTAAAAAAAATATATATTTCTTATTGATATTGGCTATAATATCGAGCCTTGATCGCCAAAACATTGTAGCCGACGGAAGCAATATATTTTGAGATAATATTTATTCTTCTCAATTGTCAAGGAATACACTTTGAGAACCAAGTTTTGTTTTGAATTAATTGATCTCAATAAAAAAAGCAGTCGAAAAGTTTGGTTCGCAAAGTGCATTCCTTATTAATTGAGAGAAAGAAGTGTTCTCTCGTAAAATATAGTTTTTGTCGGTTACAATGTTTCGGCGATCATGGCTCGATATTATACGTAACTGTAATTAGGTATGCAGGGGTTGGTTATTCTTAGTAATTGATGAGGTGGTGTGGTGGGTGTATTATAAATATAATGTTGGTAAAAGGAGACAATTACATTAAAGCCAAAGTGATCTGCCATCCTACTTTGCTAGTACTTGTAGTCGGCAAGCTCGAAACATACTAAAGATTCATCAAATCAAGTATCTTACTATCGTTATGTATCTTATATCGTTACTATCGTTATGCTATCGCAAAATAATTTACATATGAAATAAATCGAGTCATTCTTTAACATAAATTTCCAAATGATGTAGTACTAACTTAATATGTATGTTGGTACATGCATAATATTATATTGTAGGCATAGCTTTCTATACAAAATTGTTAATAACGTAATTGATAGCCCAGAAATTGTTGGAGGCATTTCATATCGAGTCCCTGTCCGTAGAACTCGTCAATCTGTACTCTTCGACATTCCTAACTCAATGACTAATTATTTAAAAAATAGCACTCTACGAAGAATACAGATTACCTATAATGACAGTTTTAGTGACATCGACATACTACATTGTAAATACCATATTTTTATCAGATCAGTTAAAGACATTTTAAATTTATCTCCTGCTTGACTTTTAACTTTTAATTTGATTTTTAATTTTGTCTTTCAATTTTAACTATTTAATTTTAATTCTTAATTTTAACTTTTAATTTAAACTTTTCACTTAATTTTAAATTAATTTAAACTTTTCATTTTAATTTTAACTTTTACTTATAATTTTAAACATTTGATTTCAACTCTTAATTTATATTTACCTACATCTACTACCTGCATCGAATAATTTATTGTTGGTTGTGATTTTTTACAATTAAATTTAAATGTTCATGGAAGCGGAGAGAGAGGGAGGAAAGTAGAGTAGCTTTACAATGTCTTCTCCTTTTTATGAACTTTTTATGTAATATTTTTACTTTTACTTTTTTAGAATTAAATTATTTTTCCCCTCTCCTCCTGCATTTATTAGTGTGAAATCTGTAATTGGTCTTACTTTTTTTAATTGTTCTTTTGTCCCTTGTTTTATATAAAGACTGTATGATTTCATTAATAAATAAATAAATAAATAGTAATAAAATTAAAAAATTACAACAGGGATGGAGAATACCTTAAAGAAGGGAATATGGAAGTCTAGGCATTTACAGGGCTTATGACCTGGCAATGGCTGGTTTAAGTGGCCACTTTACACACTGTGTAACATTAACCATTTTGCCTATGTTTGAACATTCATATTTCTTCAATTATTTCATTTATTGATTTAAGTGAAGTTAAAGAGCTGAAACCTTTATTGTTGTGAAGAGATTTATTTGACTGAATTATTTCACATACTAGGCAACGCCTTAAAACCATTTTCTAATTTTTAAACTTTTTCTTGGACCAGGTCTACAAACATTTGGACAAACTCAAATATTGTAATAGTAATAAAATTAACTAAAAATATTAGCAAACTTCCGACTTAATTAATTTATTATGGATAACTTATATAGCGCCATTTTTGTAATATAAAACCTCAGGGGCTTTACAAAGTGATTTTATAAAGAAATAAATATAATTTCAACTTTTTAAACTTGTAATTTAATAAAAACACTGTACTTTGTCATCACATGCTAAGGATTTATTCGAATGCTTTAGAGAACATGTAGGTTTTAAGTATATTATGATCCCGTTCAACAAAATTACCCAGTTTATTAAATTATTATCAAATACAATACAAGAATTTATTCTTCTTAAACATGCGTCAACTACATGTCACTGTTTAGTAAAATGTCAAAATAAGACTCTTAAACAAAATGGTCAGTTACACTGCACTTACATTGAATTTGGTTTAAGACAATAATTTACACATTTTTTTATTTACCTCGATTTTATTCTCCATTCACGCGGCGGCGCGCTGCTCGTTGTCTTTTGACAGATCGAAAGAGTTTTGAAAATTTTTCAGTGTAAAACCGGGCATGAAAAATGTTAATTGGGGGGAATATTTGAATAAGAATGTATGGAAAAAAATGGGACCTAAATATTTTGGTGTAAAAAGCGGGAAAACGTAAAATTGAGGAATGTACAAACGAGGTTTTACTGTATGTTACATTACTTTTTGTAACTTGAACTTGAAAAGTGACAGAAATTGGGTATCCTAAAATATACATTGTTTTGATTCAAATCAGAATAAAAAAAAATTGTTGAATGTATATTTTTAATCTATGCTATTACAAGTGCATATTTTTACTTACCACTTGAAATAATACCAAGTTACGTAAATGATTTTACTACCTTCCAGAGTTCTCGGTGAAATATCCCAAATATTGGACTTTCTGTATGTCGCACTTGGTCTGTGGGCCTGTTATATATTTGCCGAACAACAAACAATGGCTATACTCATGGTAATAAAATGTCCAATCACCGCTGCTACAATGAGTGTTTATATCTCATGCGTCTATATCACACTAGGAAGTGGATTCCTCAGGTAAACTACGTAACTTTAATTTTTCTCAAAGCTTTTTTTGCATATTAATACGAGTGATTTTAAAGATTCAACTAAAATATGTTTGTTTTAATTTGAGATACACATTAAAAATAGATTATGCTTTCAGGTCTTATCGAGGGTTAGAGGACTGGCTATACTATTTAAGCTACGCAACACAAACGAGATACGCGTCTTCTTTCCTTTATAGAAAGGTATTCAGCCAAAGTATGTACAGTGGATTACCTTACAGTAAGACACAAAACTGTTCAGACTTCAGCCTCATCCAAACATCAGCTTCGCTATACGACTCCAACAATCTTAACTGTCAATTCAGGTCGGGAAAAGCATTTCTAGCTGAGAGGTTTAGTTATCAGTATTCTGCGGTTGATTTGTACTCTATAGGAGAATTTAATTTGGAATTCAATCTCGGTATAGCGTTTGCATTTGCCGTTGGAAGTATCGTAATCAATAAATTATTTTATTTAATGCCTCTGCCATCATTTATCAAAGGAAAATTCCGAGAGTAAATTAGGTTAATTATGTTTGAATACCTTGTAGAGCTTTTATTATTAAATTTTTTTAGTGTGTAAATACTTTGTATCATTGGATTTTTTTACCTTTCCCAACTTTTAATTTTAAATTATAATTTCCCAGTTCAGTGGATAGAAAACACTCGAAAAAATTGCAGGATCCAGAATGAAGATATGTACCCTGAAATGTGCATTTTGATATATTTTTTTAATTGTCTGTTGATAATATATACGTATATTCATTAAGGTGGTATAATTTTTTATTTTTTGGAATTTCAAAACGGCCCTATGCATAAAAAAAATTATATTTCCCTTATTCTGATAGGGTCATTTCAGTAATTTCATTTTTTTTTCTCCATATAAGATCGATCCACCCTAATATACCATACACATATTAGGAATACCGTAAATTTTTATTGAAAAAAAAAAAACATAATTTTTGAAGAGTATATTTCAATTTAAAAACAGAAATACGACTTTTAAGTTTCTTTCACGAGAAGAGTTGGATACAAAAATAAATACACACTATTTACACAAAACGTTTTTCAAAAGTACGAAAAACATATAATGAAGGATGAAAATATTTTATGCCTTTCCTACGAAAGTCAAGAGAGATGATACTCGCCGACATCATTCGGGTATGCCGTGTAAATTACCGTCTCCCCTGCTTGCGCTTCTCCCATCAACTGAGCTTGACTATCTGAAATAAAGATGCATCATTAGTAATAATTTTATTTATTTTTACTAAAACAAGTTTTACTAATTTTTTCATACAATTTTGAGAAACTTAGCCTAAAATTATTAGGTCTCGTCATTGTCTCGTCTGGTGAGTGTAGTCATCGTGTGCTTTTTCGGGTTGATTTTAAATTTGTCTCAACTGTAAGTTTGCAAGATGTAAGGTAAGGAAGTCCCTGTAGTGTTTAAGTCCATTGTATAGGATTTTCGACTGTTCTGCGTTTGTCCTAATATGGTAGTGATGTTGTCTGTTATTCATACAAAAAACAAAACAAACGAACAAATCATCACGCCGTTTCTCCGTAAGGGTAGGCAGAGAGGATAGAACGCCACCTCACACTATCTTTATATACATATCTCGCTTCCTCTACATTCATACATCTTCTCATGCATGTGTGCCGATTATTCCGACTTTTGACATGTCCATCTTCAAGTATGCCATGTCTTCCTCTATTTCTGCATCCATCAACATTCATATTGTAAATATTCTTAGCTGTTCTTTCGCTGTCCATTCGCTCTACATGTCCAAATCAGCGCAGAGCTCATTTCTTGATTTAGTCGATAATGCTTATCTCAGCCTTACATAATGTATGTTTTACCACACATTCGCCTGAGAGATCGCATTTCGACAGCATTCAGCCTATTTTCATCCCTGTTTTTCCAAGTCCATACTTTGCTCCCATTTATCAGGGTCGGGACCAGGACTCCATTGCAAACTGCTAATTTTGCCTCTTGCGACAAACATTTATTTGGCAAGGTTGATTTAAGTGCACAGTTCACTCTGTTCCCGGCACTCACCCTCCTTTCAACATCTTTCTCAGTCATTTCACCCCTAGTAAACATACTTCCCATATACACAAATTCTTCTACTTGTTTTAGTATAAGTATCTATTCACAGTGATTTCACATTTAGTCATACTTTCATTTCTTTCAAAAACCATCACATTCGATTTATCGACATTCATCAGCAAATCGCTTCCCTTGCATACATCGTAGACTTTTGTTACCAAGAATTTTTTTTTTTTTTTTTTTTTTTTTGAAGGGTCGGCAAGCCAGAAATATTAATACGCCTAATGTTGCAATCGGTTCCTATATGGGCAAATGCCTGTTCTAAGAAACCGATTTGTTGCGGCAAATATGGTTTACGAATATTTTTCCTATAAATAAAAAAAACTATATTGAAGAAATAAAAAAAAAAACCGTTATAGCCCAAAAGAGAAGAAAAGAAAAAAAAATTTAGTTTACATTAAATGTAAAAATACAATTAAATACACAAATATAAAGCATACATACTTCGTACATACATATACACATACATACATATATACACACATATACATACATATACATATATATACACACATTCATACACGATATATATGCACATGCGAAAATACAATAAATTTATATATGATTCAGTGGGATAGCATAATATTTAGATTACTATCTTCAATAAATTCTCCGATTCCTTACTTCCAATGTCTGTCAACCAAATTTTTAAATTTCTTTTCAAAACTGATGGTTTATCAGATTTCCAAAAAGACGGTATCAGGTTGTATAGTTTAGGTCCGTTATATAGAAATGATTTTTGGAATACCGCTGTACGTGCTATTGGAATCACCAAATCGTTTCTTACTGTACTCCTGGTTAAGTGCGCATGACTCACAATCACCTGAGTGCTCCTATTTTTGTGGATGTCAAGTATTACTTTCCTCATGTAGATTTGCCTTAAGCCAAGGACGTCTAAGGATTTGAAAAGGCCTTCACTCGGATGATTGTACGGTTTTCGCAATATTATCCTCAATATTGATTTATGTACCTTAACCAAGGGATCAAGAATAGTCTTGGCAGCTCCTCCCCAACAAATACATCCGTAGGCCAAAACAGAGTTGCACAAACCATAGTATATACTTTTAATATCTACAATGGACAATATGTTACGCAGTGTTATAAAGATATAGATTAGTTTCCTAACTCTACCCACTAAATAGTTAATGTGTTTTCTCCAGTTAAGGTGTGCGTCAATAAAGATTCCTAAATATTTGATGTCTTGTACACATTCCAGATGGTAGCAATTACAGCTGGTAAGCGTGTTACAATTTGTATTATGAATTTTTATCCTTAATTCTATTCTTGGTAGGCCTTTTATATTTGGGCTGAATTTAACGTATTTTGTTTTCTTTGAGTTTAGTGTCAGCAAATTATCTTTGAGCCAGTTTTTAAGAATATTCATTCCTGTTTCGGCCTTAACATGTGTTTCCTCCCAATTATCACCTTCAAATACAAGAACTGTATCGTCTGCAAAGGTGATTATACGAGCGTTAATATTTAAATTACACAATTCGTTTATATATATAATAAACAGCAAAGGTCCTAGCGTACTACCCTGTGGTACCCCAAAATTAATTTCTAAAGCAGTACTGCTGCATTCTCCAATTTTAACCCTCTGTAATCTGTTGGAAATGAAACTGTGTAACCAATTTAGAGGTCTACCTGTGATCCCAATGTTTTCAACTCTTTTTAAAAGAATTTTGTGCGATATGGTGTCAAACGCTTTTGCCAAATCAAGAAAAATTGCAAGTGTTTTCTTACCATTGTTAATGTTGTTTACTAATGCTCCGGTTAATTTTTTTATTGCGTCATCTGTGCTTTTACCTGGTCTAAATCCAAATTGGTTGTCACTAAGTAAGTTTTTACTCTCTACATAATCGCTTAGTCTATTTTTGAATGCTTTCTCCAATACTTTTGAATATGCACTTACCAACGATATTGGTCTGTAATTTTCTATATTCTGTTGATCACCCGATTTAAAGATTGGTTGCACTATTGATTGTTTAAGTTGTGTTGGAAAAATTCCTGATGAGAAACTTAGATTGAAAATGTGCGACAGAGGTTTGGCAATGAAATTTTTAAATTGTTTTAACATAAAAGTATTAACAACGTCAGGACCCTTGGAATACGTTTTTTTTAGACTAGTGATAATTTTAATGATTTCTTGTTCTGATATTTTATTTAGTTGAAACGATGGCATTATGTTCTTGACATTAATAGATGATGCTAGATTACATTCATTCAGTTTGGATTCACATAATATAGCTTCAGATAATTTAGAACCTACTGTAGTAAAATATTCATTGGCAATATGGGCTATTATTTGGGGATCATTAGTATTTGTAGAGTCTGGCAAAATTATAGATGTAATTTCAGGCCCCTTTTTTGATTTAGTTTTTGTAATTTCTCGAATTGTTTCCCAGATTTTACCCGGAGAATTATTGTTACTCAGGAGATTTTTATAATATATCTCCTTTGCTCTTCTAATAACATATTTACACACATTTCTGTATTTTAAATAATATTTTTGTTTACTTTCATTAAGTGGATCTTTTTTTGCTATTTTATGTAAGTGATTTCTCTTATGAATTGATTTTACAATACTATCCGTAATCCAAGGAGTAAGATGAAATTTTTTGTGTGCCACCGACTTACTGAAAGTATTTTTATCAACGTAATGTTCAATTTTTTTTACAAAAATATTCATCGCTTTGTCAGTGTCAGTTTGTTGAAGTATGTCCTCCCACAACTCGGATTCGAGGTCCCTTGAAAGATTTGAATAGTTTATTGAATTTGTAAATTTATTAACTTTCTTTTTTGGCGTGTTTATTCGGATACTAATACCGGTGGTGTAATGATCGGTTATAGTGTTCTGTATAATAAATGTAAGAGAATTGTGCACGTTACGAGTATTGATATGGTCAAGGCAAGATTCAGAGGTACCTTGCACTCTTGTCGGTGCGTCTATGTTACATATGAAATTGTGTTCAGCCATAACGCACAAGTAGTCTTCACACTGCCTGTGCCTTTGGCCCAGCGTATTAATATTAATGTCCCCTATGATGATACTCCGCATGGCCCCACTGCACTGCCGGAGGAGGAGATGCAAAGACTCCAAGAATGTGTCAATATTACTATAAGATGGAGACCTATATATCGCAAATATGCATATATCATCTTCAATCACAATTTTTAAACAATTACCTTGTTCCATGCATATTTCCCTCACATCAGCGCGCATGCTATCCCTAACGTATACTACGACTCCACTATTTTGATTTAAATAATTTTGTGAATGATATTCCATATAACCTAAAACCTGCTTGGACATATATGCTTCGTGCAATCTACACTCAGAAAAAATAAGAATGTCGAATATAACCCTTGATTTAACAATATCCAAGAACGTCAAAAAATCATCCAGATTTTCCATGGTACGTATGTTTTGATGAATTATGTTTAACTTTGTCGATCCCCAGTGATACGATAACGCTTCATTTAAGGTTTCAAAAACAATATTTTTACTAGAAGGTACTGTTTCATCCTGTTCCTCGTAAAAAGTGTTAACCATTTTGAGTAGAACCAATAATAGTGTATGAAAATACAAGTATTCCCAGTAGACCATATCTACTGGTATGATAAAAAAATATTAGTATATTGACTTTGATGTTGTACCTCAAAATTTTCGTAATTAAATAATTATAGCGGAAAGGCGAATTTGTTATCGTGCGTATGGGTTTATGTTTGTTGTAATACTTTTGTAGTAGTATGGAATCGTAATTAAACATTTCCATCAAAAACAAGAATAAAGATAAGTAAATAATAATTAAAATTAGAATAAACGATGTATAAAGATCGAGGGATGTTTTAACAAAGAGTCACAATTGATTAATAATATTCTCAGAATCTACTAGTATAGGACGTGAATTTTCATCTTTTTTTATAAAAATCAAGCCGTCTTTAGTCCAAACATACCTATAGCTGCGCTCTCTAGCCGCCAGTCGAGCCAGGTACCACAGTCGTTTAGCGCGAACTGTTAAATGTTCGGACACATAGATCGGTGATTTTACGCCCGCCAAACCAATCATTGCTGTATTGAGCCTATCCCCAGCACATTCACATAAGTTATTATACTTTTTCAAGTCCATCAGAAATTTAGATTTTTCAAAATTATTAAAAAGTTTAACCACCACAGTCCTCGGGGAAGCGTTCCTCTGACTGATGCTAGTCTTTTTAGGAGTTATTCTGTATGCAGCCTCGACATCCTTCATATCCAGGCTTGATTTAGTTACTTTACAGATATTAGATACAATGTTTTTGAGCTCTTGTCCCGTTTCATCCGTCAACTCCGGAATGCCTCGGAACTCGAGATAGTTTTGGTTCTTTTTTCTTTCTTCGTATTCGATTTTGCGTTCCAGTTCGGCAATCCTATCTTCATTTTTCTTGTTATTGTCTCGGATGTTCTGGAGACTATCAGGAAATCCTTCAATCAGCTGCATACTGTTCTTTATCTTATCCACCTCCGGCTTGATTTTTTGGATATTGTCAACCGATTTTTTCAGTAGTTCGATCTCGCTGTGCAAACCGGTGAACATTTTGTCATATTTGTCATTAATATCATCAATGTTTTTCTTCAATATATTCAAAATATCATTTCTAAATTCATTAAATTGTCGGTCGATGATTTTGTGAAGTGAGGCATCCTTTTTACATTCGGTGCATTTTAAAGTGTTGCGCCGCTCCTGGCCCAGTCTTCTGTAGGTCGCCTCGCTCGTTCCGCCGCATGCAAAATGGAAGGTCACTTTGCACGAAGTGCACTTAAATGACTTGTCGGCCGTCGCCACCTCACTACACTCGCCGCATATCGGATTCATATTAGTTGAATTCGTGTGGGTAATCCGTCAAATTGATCACTGAATAAATTAAAAGTTTTGTTTTTACACTTCAGACACTATCAATAGAAATATTATGTCTTATACGAGAAACAAGTTATGTTTAATTATGCGCACTTTCAATTTAATGATTTATTATACAAAACTCGACTAATTATTAATATTTTTGTCGGGAGCACTGAAATTGCCGCGCTTATACGAGTACGTAAACTCTTGTACGATTTGCAGTTCCTTTTTGTTGTTAGCAAGAAGCATAGCATCATCAGCATACAAAAGACAATTGACAGTTAAATCACCCATTTTTGCTCCCATTCTTAAGCCTTTCAGTTCTTTCATGCACACGATGAACAGCCATGATGACATCACACATCCCTGTTTGACTCCTTTATTAATGTCAAACCACGATGTGTATGATCCATTTACCCTAACACATGCTGTGCTGTTCTTATACAGAGAAGCAATAGCTCATGTCAGATTTCCACTCACTCCATACTCCGATAACACCTTCCAAAATGTTTCTCTGTCAACTCTATCAAACGCTTTTTGCAGATCGACAAATGCACAGAAAATCTTTTTCAAATGCGCAGATAAACTATTCTTACTTTTAAATGCTTCTTCTGAAATTTCTTCATAAATAATGGTACTTGTCAAATGTTTCTCAAGTCGAGCTGTTGCCTGAAAATGAAAAGCAATAAAATATATAAAATTGCCTAAAATACGAAAATTTCTTGGAATATGAAAATTGCCTATAGTTTGTCTTTTTTTATAAGAGCTTACATGTAAACAAACAAAATGTTAGAAAATCACATGGTCGAATAGGGCCCAGTTTGTCAATCCAAATTAGGTATTAATATCTCTTACACTCCTTTTTAAAAAACTTTTACAATGAATCTTTCCCAATAAATAAAATGTAAAAGAAGCAAAATTATTTAATAACTTATTGATTCAAGTTAGTAGGTACACGTGCAATGCGAAATGTTATAGATAATTGAATACATCAGGCCAAAACAAAGATTTGATAAATACTTATGGATGAATTGATAATAATGTGAATTGATGATAATAATCCTTTAAAAGAAAATCGGCTGCACAAAAGTCCACCTCGTAGTGTAGTGGTTGACGAGTTCGCCTACCATTATTGAGGTCATTGCGAGGGATGTTTTTTAGCAGGGAGGCTGATTGAACATTCATTAATTTGTCCCTACAAGTAATATATAAATGGCTAGTGTGATCCAACATCACATCTCTGTTGAAGACAAAATAATTATTTTTAATGAAAACTACAACCAATAAAATCTATCAATATATTCTTCACCATTTTTGACACGAATTTGTCTTGCCAGATGACTGCACGACTGTTGTCAAGAGCAGTACATCCTAAAATGCAAAACGCATACAAAATAATATTATAACGAGCACCAACTTAAAGTTTTGCAAAAATATTTTTATTTCTGTTTCTGCTTAGTTATCATGATATCATGGGTAATATAATATAGTCTGAATTATATATTATATAATAAAGACTCATGTTTAAGATAAGAAGAGACAAAGATAAGACAGATATTATTGTTTTCAAAAAAATTTAAAAGCCTGTTTATTTTTTCTTAATACATCAAAGATGCCGCATTCTATATTAAATTTATTTATTCAACTTTTTGTACATAATGTTGATTGTTGTAAATCAGGTGAATGAAAAAACTGGTGGTCATATGTCGACAGTATTTTGTCAAGGGAAAAAAGTCCTTTTTTCAAAAAAAAAGTCTTCAAATAATATTTAAATGTTAAGATATAAAATAAAGTGACTTTTTGTACTCGGAGATAAGTTCCAATTGTCTAGTTTCTTTTATTCGGGACGAGCTGGCCGCATTTTATTAATATTTATATCTTCAATAAAATACTAACGCTGGCGATGATGTATAATAAGTAAATACTTTTTTTTCTCTATAAATATTGTTAGTATAAAATATTAATATCAATAATAAAATATAATAGTAAGTTATGCGTAATCGCTTATTTGGATGACTCGCTATTGGATTGAAGTCCCGGGTTGGATTCCTGGGAAGGTCGACATGAAACAATTGCTAAAAGGGTCGTATTACACTGCAATGTTTTATCGTTATTAAACACGACCCCCTCCACTCTATGTCATTCAGCGCAGTGTTACAGCTAGCTTCGCCATAGCTCGGCTGTATTTGTGAAATATTTAATCAGTTGAGCTCTGCTCTCAAAACAGTAAACACCGCGTTTTATTCAGTCTCTCCGCCCTGTGTGTGCTCCCGCTTTCCGGTCTTCGCTCTGCTCTGCCCGCCGACTACCTTCGCGTCTCTGAACCATTTGGACTGGTTGGGAGGTCCTTTTCAGGGCTATTGAGTTTAAATTATAGCCAGTGCAGTTGTGCCCCTGGTTGGAAGGACGGCTTCCCGTGGCAGAAGAGGGAAGCCTGACTGTGGCAGACGTGTAACGTATATGTTATCACCATTTCCTTATCCATACCCAGTGGTGTATTGGGAACTGCATTGTTACTTTAATTGCAGCGTATCTTGATCATTTTTACTACATGAAAAATAAGGTGATCAGTATTACGCTTCAGATGCCGTCCAGGAACAATTAAATATTGCAGTGTAGAACCGCCTTAAATGAACGATATTTTAGATCCACCCTGTCAGGAATCAAATATAGGACCTCAACAAGCATGGTAGGCAAATGCACCAACTGACTGAGATCTCCACTAGATTTCTTTTTTCAGGAGTGAAAAGGAAATCGACAACTTTATTTTTAGTTCGATGATATGGATCTAAAAAATTACATTGTTTAATTAAAATCAATGAGTTAACTCACATTTAGGGCCATTTCTCTATATTTTTGTAAATAAAGTTTGAGAGGTTCGACGTAGTTATCAAAACCAAGAGTTGTCATTGCGAACAAGATATCTTCACCGTTAATTGTTTTTCTCTTTTCAACGTGACATCTGTCACTTGCTTCACTCGTGATAAAGGATATAAATTCAGAGACACATTCTTGAACACACTCTCGGGCGTCTTTTGCTATCTGAAAAATACAAATAACGTGATATAAAATAAGGTTACTTTAAATTGTGGCATTTTCTAAAAAACTACAAGTTGCATGTCACAGATTTCAAGATGGATTTCAAGTGTATGGGTTAAAAACTCCATAAGTATTTAACCAACGTGAAAATTCCATGAAACGAAGGCATGGCATGCTAAGCAACTGAGATTTGTATTCCCGCTTGTTTTGTACTCTGGATAAATGGGAATATCGATCGATGATCTTGGTTAATTACTTTGATGTGTCCAATCACCATGGTTGCGAAGTCTAAGAACAATGGGGCATAAATTCTTTTGATGACAATGTGAAGATTTTTAAGGGTTATTTCATCTTTCCTGCATTCTGCTTCAAGATTATGGAGACGCAAGCTGAAAACCGGACATTGAAATGACGGATGTTCGACACTCTGTAATGAGATATTATCGCATGGCCAAAAGTCATCATTCCTCATTTTAATCTTATGTAGATAAGTTCTCATAGCTCCGTGTTTGATATAGATTTCGAAGGCAGTTTGGTGATGACGACGGAAGTTAGTTGCATCTGCCAGCATTGGGAAAATCATTTTGGTAATATTGCCTGTCTCCTACAGGTTTCTCTTAAGCGCAGCTAGCTGATAGTAATAATAATACACAATTATTTATTAATATAACAATTCCTATAAGTCACTACATTTTTGTGGTAAGTTTTCTCTGGATTGTGTAGTCTGCTCAAACTAGGTACAACCTGTATTAAGATATATATTTCTATATGCACACAGTAGAATCTCTATTATCCAGACTAATTGGGGATGAAGTTAGTCCGGATAATTAAAAATCCGGATAATCTAAAAAAATGTAAGAATATAATCAAGACGAAAAAGAAAAATATAAATATAGTGAATGTTTTTATTGAAATATGTATAGATACATAGTAGATATAAAACATGAATATAAAATGATTGACAATTAAAATAAACAATTATTAGGTTTTCTTTAAAAATCAGCAAAATCATTTATATTATTGAGACATATAAATTGTCTTAAGTTATGATGTACATTTTTCTTGTCTCTCATAAAACTTCATGGCGACGTCTAACACTGAAAAGTGGAATCGAAAAAGCTTTTCTCCATGGATTTACAGTTTCCTAATATTATGTTATCCTTTAAATCTTTTGAGCTAACCAGAACTTGCAAAATTTATATCTCCATTCAAACTTGTGTTAAAAAATATGGCTTTTAACATAATACTGGACCAAATATTGGCTGACCAGATGATTGCTTTTGAGTAAACAACATGAAGACACTCTTCGACGTCATATATAAGCAGATGCTTGGCCGTTTGGAAATATTGAGACAACTAACTTCAATAGATGTCGCTGTGCAAATTAGTTAAAAATACATATATTAAATCCAATCCTGCTATTTGAAAATCCAGATAATCTAGGTTATATTGTATTTACATAAAATTACTAATACTAATATGATATTATACGGCTTTAATTCTGTGGTTTTTTTCTGAAATTCAAGGCCTTATTGTAAAAAAAAACTGGTTATACATTTATGATTCAAAGAATTGTCCATCCCTGTTCAATGACTTCCCATTTCAATGTTTCCAAGTATGTCTTTACCACTTTTGCAACATGGGGTCGAGCATTGTCATGCTGCAAAATCACTTTACCATTTCTCTCTCGTATTACTGTGGCCATTTATCGCATTAATTGCGTTCAATAATGATCGCTTTTCAATATTTGGCTCAAAGGCATTAACGGTGTTTGATAACAATCGCTTGTGATTGTTTCACTCGGTTTTAACAGTTAATAATATGCTACGCCGAGCTGGTCCCACCAAATACAGAGCATGACCTTAGAGCCTTGTGTATTCGGTTTGGCCGTCAACGTGGAAGCCTAGCCGGGAAATCCATATGACTTGGGATTATCGCAATGGACCCATTTTTCATCCCCAGTCACAATAAAATGCATCAATCCCTTCCGTCTTTGCCTTTCAGGCAACTGTTCACAAGCAAACAATTTCGGTTCAACATCTCTCGGTTTCGTATAGCATATATATATTTGAGAGCATTTGATGAGTCTCAGCCGCAGATTTCTTCACATTGAAGCAGAAAATTGTAACTTTTTGCAAATGACGAGAATTTGGCTGGTAAACTGTCATTTTCAATCGTAAATCACTTCATGATGCAGACACTTATGATCTATTTATTTTCACTACTACTTACCGCTAAAGTCATCTACAGGAAAACGGCAGAAGCAAATTTGTACACCTTTTATATATATAACTTACTAAAATTTTGCTAGGCACTTAAAAAGGCCTTTTATTAAGTATGTTTTTTTATTTAAAACTTCAAGTACAAAGAATAAGTACTTTGGCAGACTTATTGCTTATTACTAAAAGCAATATCTTTCCGCCAACCAAAAAACAGACTGGTCAAAAGAAGAGATTGATCAAAATTTTGTACTAAAAAAACCAAAAATATATATTAAAATATACATACATATGTTAAAATAAAATATTTAAAAAACCTAATTAATAAAAAATAACAGCTGTTTTTTAATTGGGAGATGAGGCTTGCACATATTAACATAAATAATTTATTTTTTTAAAGTACATTATGTTATATGTATTTAATGATGAGAAAAATGTGCGATCAGATAATGAGTTTGGAAGGAGAAAGAAAGAGTAACCAAGGAAAGAAAAAGGGACAAAAAAAATACATTTGAGAGAAAAAAAAAGCAGTAAAAACTCAAGGAGTTCAGGATTCAGGGGATATATAATAATGTTTCAGGCGTTTCTTGAAGGTGGCTAGAGAAGGTGCATTTTTTGTATGAAGGGGTAGCTCGTTCCAAAGTCTAGCAGCTTGGACGGAAAAGGAATATCTGAAAAATGATGTGCTATGTTGAGGAATGGAAAGTGTTCTCTCCTGAGAAGAGCGAAGCGAAATACCATGATCAAAAAAGTAAATGAAGTTCTCAGCAAGATATTTAAGTATAAGTTAAGGTTTGTAAACAATTGACATAAGAATAAAATTAACAAATTATAACCGAGATGGAGAACATTTTTGAGAAGAATATATGGAAGTTTACAGGTCATACGCCTAGATTTCCATATTTCCTTCTCTAAAATGATCTCCATCTCTATTTTAATTTGTTGATCTTAATGAGGTCTTAAGAAGTGGAATCTAGTCTTTCATCTAAAAACATTTAGACAAACTAAAAATATTTTAAATTAGAACAATAATAACAGTATGAACAAAAGGAGACATAATTAAGAAATATGGCATATAATTTTCATATAAAATTATATGCATTTTATAATATCAATAATATAGATATACAGAAATGAAATATAAACATAAATACGCAGTGTCTAAAACTGTCTTAATTTTTTTAATATTTATCTCTGTATATAGACTTCTTTGAATATTCTCACCTGTAAAAAAATACTTGGCACAGGTAACCCCAGATAAGGACACATTATTTTTATTTTTTATAATTGTTTATAATATGAAATAAATAATTAAATATCTGAATGTATAAATAACAGGTATGTTATTTATTGTTTTTCAATACCTTTCCATTGTCAGGAATAGCTCGCTTCATTATTTTAGCAACATTAGCAATAGGTAAAAACCTATCTTGTTCTCTGAGGGGCAAATGCTTATTGAATTGATCATTGCTCGAGTCATCTTCGTGATCACCGGCCTCTGAAATCACAAATCAAGAGCTCAGACGTGCCAAACTTGCCTAACATATCAAATAAATCGAGACAAGGAGAATAATCTTTCAATGTAAATCATTATTTGTGTCAGTTAATATCGAAAATGATTAAATCCTGACTTTTCAGAAACAATGTTTTTCTGTAACAGATTATCGCAACGCAATTAATTTATTAAAAGGACAGGATCCAGATGTTCAGAACGATTTAAATGAATTTTATATAAATAATATAATAAGAGATTAAACAGTATCCATAAAAATTAAACATTTATTGTGGATTTAACTGGGTTTGATATAATGAAGTGGATTCAACTAGTTTTGAAGAAGTTTATTAATAAATATAACCAATTTTGTAATTTTTTGTCTATGTAAGGGTTTTTACCACTTATATAATATATCTTTGAAAACAAAATAAAATGAAATTTAACTTAAAGGGAGTATAAAAACATAATCAACTAATCAAATGCAAACTAGCTGCTATATTGAAAAAATGCACCACCCTGATTGGCCACATCGGATGTTGCTGGTTTTGAAATAAAACATGGTATGGATGTTGCCGATTTTGATACATTTCTTCATTTTTTCTACTAAACAAAATATAATTTTCCTTCCTTCAGGAAAGGTACATAGAGAAAGAATCATAATGTATCCTAACTCTTAACTTTAACTAATTCACTCATTCATGTTCTATCTGCACCCGATGGCGCATAGGGCACTGCATTTTAAAACAAAATGTGGATCTCGATCATCTGTTACATGAAGGAAAGGTGATCAGTCTTACACTTCAGGTCCCAGTGCAGGGACAATGAAATATTGCAGCGAAAAACCACCTTTCAAAGCCAATATTTCATGTCGACCTTGTCAGGAATCGAACCTGGAACCTCAAACGTTGTAGGTGAACGCGCCAACCAACTAGACTTATTCGAAGGTACATTATCATAGAGTGGACTCAATTTCCTTATTCAGGGTTTTCACATGAGAGTAGCCTTTAAGTGGAAAAGACTTGGCCACAATTTTGGTTCGATTTCAAAAACATAATTGCATTCATTATCCACCCTGACATAGAATAATTCAAATATCAACGATTTTTCACCAGGCCTGGTATTCAAAACGCTTTTATGGCGCGTATTTAGCACATATATATGCGCTATAAAAGCGTTCAGAGTAGCAACTCAGTAATTAGTTCAATATGAAGAAGAAAAAAACTTAGTCATCGAGTGTAATCCTTCACATACATTTAAGTATGTGCTCTAATTCACCTAAAAATGTCCCAGTTTGACGAAATTATGTTTTTACTGCGCTTAACTCCCCCACCTTTGCATTTTATCACCCAATTATTGCTCAACTTCGGTGAGTCAACTCATTGGTTGACTGCAATAATTTTTCCTCCGTTTCCAGCCCTTGTCAAATGGGTTATTCGATTTCGCTAGTTAAGAAAAATAAAAGAGATCATGTAATACTATTTTGACATTTAGAATTCTTAGTTTATTAATAGTTATTATACGAGTAATAGACATTAGTGCCAATTATAATATTTTATGAATTATTAAAAGTGAAATCCAGTCTTTTGTCTACAAACATTTGGACAAACTCAAATATTGTATTATAAGTAAGTCTAACAATTAATCTTTACCGGTCCTGGTTTGTTTGTTTGTTTGTTTGGTAATTAACGTGGATGAAATCTCAGAGTCCCCGTTAATGCATGTTTTTTTTTATTTTCTGAGCTGTGCTGTGTAATTGGTAGCCCTTTATTTATTAACAATTAAGCTTGTACAGCGCTGTTCTGAGCTACGGCTAAGACGATTGAGTAACATTTTACCACATTGTCCCTACTTCCTTCTGGCGATCAATGTCATAAAATATACCTTTAACTGTCGATGAAAAGCTTATTGTTAATAAACAAATTTCTAAAACCAAGGCGATATCAGAATTGTCCCTTCAAACTGGTATCGGATTTGTCGCAATAAAAGAAAACTACATATGAATATAAAAAATGGCATAGCATTACTCCTATAATTAAAAAAAGACAGGAGACAAAAACTATTGATGAATTCAACATAAGAGGGTTAAAAATATTCACTATAGAGGAGGTGTGGGGAGTGACGATGCGCAAAACTTAATTCATTCATACGACAATAGAATATAGTTAAGTGTTATACCACTATTGTCACTGTTCATATTTAATCAATCTTAAATGCACTAAATTACGAGTTATAAGGGGAATCAAAATTTCAGTTAAATAAGCAAACCCCCGTGACCATAATATTGTATATGCGTTGAGTCATTTATTTTCAATTTATTTATTTATAACCCCTTACGGATTACATTACATTGTTACAATCTCACTACAAAACAGGTATGAATAAAACATTATTGAGGTATGGGCTTGGGAAGGTAACATACCAAGCAAATCTTCAGTAGTGACCATGTAGGATTGATCATCATTGAGAAATTCTTGAGATAACTCATCACCGCTTTCGCTATTTTCCATCTTCATAAATTAATTTGACGGGTCTCTCTCCAGGAACTGTAAAATTGTGTTATGTTTATCAGAGATAATTTAGAACTATAACTAGTTATGTTTATATGACAGAAGTTTCAATAGTTAAATATTATGAATAACAACCCTGAAATACAAGATCGGCTTTTGTTTTAAAATAACAGATTTAAATTTAACTTGCCTTGAACTAAAATTTCATGACTATTGTGTCACTCGAAGTTAAATAGCATTGAAATGAACCTAACGACTACTACAACTACTATTAATAATTATTTCATGATCAATTCCTTGTAACATTAAAAACACATTAAAAAACAAGCGATAAAATGGACTACATATAACTATAAATTAAAGAATTGAGTAAACGGGATAGATTTCATACCGTATAATGTCCAATTGACCGAAATTGACAATCGACAACCTCCCAACGATTCGCAACAAGATCCAACAAAAAAATTAAGAGAATGCCATGGATATTGTAATGATGTCGAAAAAAAATACAAACTTACAAACGTCAAAGATATTGTGTCATTTTACAAACACCATCTATACCATAAGGCTTCAGGGCTTATCAAGGGGGAAAAGCACGATTGTAAAATATGGGGTAGTTTGTTATTTAGATGGTGGAGTAATTGAGAAAAAATAAGACGAGATTAGATTATCTCGGAGTACCTATGTAAAATCGGGTCTAAGATCACGCGTGTGAATAAATGGAAGTTGTTCATTTCCCCACTAACTGAGAGAAAGTGAGAACACCCGCCGATCAGAAATTTGAGATTAAATAGAAAATCGCGTCTTCCTGGTGCCATACTAGATTTTTAAATTTTTTATAAATAGGAGTTGCTATATTATTTACCTTGCTTAAAGTATACAAGGTTTATATTTCAAAAGTGGATTTTTCTGTTAAATTAAATTTCTTTAAATTTACCTAAATTGTTGGGATCCGGAGGAATATACTAATGTGGGCCAATCAGGAACTTCTCAGCATTTGCTCATGCGGAGATGAAACCACTTAAAACTCTTCAGGAGAAGCCGGCCTGTTGGCAGTAGTCAACAGGCCTTCCGTTCCACTAGAGGAGTGTTCGGCATTTTCTTCCCTACTTTGGTTTATTTTACCAATTGCTTGCACTATATTGACCATGTATAACACTACCTCTCGTGTGAGTTCTTTATTGCCTATCACCGATGAGATGTCGCGTAGATCTTCACCCAAGCTTCCGCATCGCGCCTCCAGCTGTTGTCTTTGAAAGCTGAAAAGGGGGCAATGCATCAACAGGTGAGGGAAATCTTGAGGAGTTTCACCGTCGCATGGGCAGCTGTCGATCTCGGAGAGCCTGAAGCGATGCAGGTAGCTCATAAACCCACCATGACCCGTAAGCATCTGGGTGAGCTCGTAGCCAGCATTCTGCATTCTCCTGAAATCATAGGCATGGAAAATGGTATTGAAAAACATTTTGGTTATACTTCCGGTAGGTTCACTTAAATAACGATCGTTCCACGGTTGAAGGGTTCTGCTTCTTATTTTCCATTTGGCAAATCTGAGTGGAAAATCAGCAAAATCAGGGGCTGTCTTCTTGAGCGTAGCTTCCCAAACCTTTTTGTCAGCTTTTTCGTTGCCAAGGATTCCGAATTCCCCGTATCCAGCCAATGTACTCGTCCTGGTGTCTGCATCGAAGCTTCTGGATATCTGTTCTAATGTCTATTATCATAGGGTTGATCGAATTTCGGTCAGTTATTGCAAGGACGCCAGATTTGCAATCTGTCAGGATCGTTATTAGATTAGATTAGACCCAAAACCTTAAAGTGGTCCATATAGTTCAACTGGACTCCGTTCATATGAATGGCTGGCTGGCAGTCTTTTTTTCTAGTTATAAACATCGCGTTGGTTTTGTCTTCGGCGAATTGGAGTTTAGCTTTTGAGCCCCATGTTGTGATAATCTTAGCGCATTGTCTGTTATCCTCTCAAGTTCTGTTGTATTGTCTGCCACGGCGCCATACCAGATTTGTGTGAGATGGGTTGAAGTTTATTTTTATTTTTAATAATAATAAAACATGTGAAAAAATCAGTTATTGCAATCTAAATTAGAAAGAAATTATATTAATAACTATCACCACCAAAAAGATTCATGTTATATTTTTTAATTACCACACTTTTAAATTTACTATTCGACTTTTCGTTTTTTAGTTCATTGGGTCAGTTTATTAAATTGGAAACGGCCAATATTTTCAAACTATTTTTCGATCGATTTATTTCTTAAGTCTCTTTCTCACTCACTCTTATCACATAAAGCTAGTTGTCTTTTTCCAACACTGATTACTAAGTATGTAATATTAAAGTAAAACTTGTTCCTCGGTCTCGTGGTGTAGTGATCAGCGCGTTTGCCTACCATTCAAGAGGTCTCGGGTTTGATTTTCGACATGGTTGATATGAAATATTTATTTAAAAATGGTGTTTTCACACTAGAATATTTCATAGTCCCTGATTGGTACCTGAAACGTCATCTTACTTTCATGAAACAAAAAATGATGAAGATACGTTAAGATTGGTGTAACAATACAGTGCCCTATGCACCATTAGGTGCGGAAAGGGAATGATGATGATGTTCACAAATATGAATTCTAATAAAAATAAATTATTATATACTTCGACTAGAATTTATGTAGAACGAACTGAGCTCGGCAATGCTTTGGCTAGATTTGAGTATATAGGTCGTTTAACGTACGCGTCAAACGACCTATATATTTTGCCCCCCCCATGATGATTATGTTTGTGTTTCAGATTACATAAATTGTGAGGATATGCGGTGACAGGGAATTTTGAAACTTTTTGACAACTTCACGTTGGACCTTTTATACCTAACTAAAATAGACAAAATCGACGTTCGGTTGTCCCGTTTTCCGCACCTCAAAACTGAACAGATTTTTAAATTCGTTTTTAGACGGAGATTTTTTTTATCCATTTTCGCTCCAATACACATTCTATCTCTTTAACATTGTTGTCCATGTATAGATTAAACATCCATGGTGACATTACACATCCCTGTTTCACGCCTTTTTAGATCGCAAACCATGATGTGAATCTTACATCAATTCTTACACACGCCGAACTCTCCTCATAGAGGGATTATACTGCACGTATAAGTTTATTGTTTACTCCATACTTTTCCAACACGTCCCACAATTTTACTCTATCTACTTTATCATACGCTTTTTGAAAATCAATTTTCCCTTACCGACAGGTCAGAAGACTGATTGCCCTATAGTTTCCACATTCTGCACGAGATCCCGTTCCCTTATATAAAGGCATGGCAACTGCCCTCCTCTAATCCAACGGCGTATGCCCTTCCTCTATCTGCCCATGTGTGCCCACGATCTGGCCACCACTCTTCAGACATTCCACAGCGACCTTATCATACCCAACCGATTTACTATTCTTCATACTTTTCAGAGCACTCTTCATTTCTACCATGCTTATTTCACATGCTGTATCATCACTCGTATATTCCTTTGTACAACCAAACTAGTGCCCAGAGACACATTCAGTACTTTCGTATACTTCCATAAAGTATTCCATCCATCTCTCTTTCAATCCTTCGTTATTCGTTATCGTTCGGCCATTTTTAAATTCAATCGATTTTGTACTTCCACTTTCGGAGAAGTTCTTTGACTTTTTCACTTAGAGTATATATACTCTAAGCCTTTTCACCTCTTTTTAAAAAAGACATTTTTATACCTTCTTCTTCGCTTTCTTTCACCCAACCTTTTGCATACTTTGTACATAACTACTTTTCGCTCTTTCATACTCACTGCTATTGGTGTCACTAATTGCTATAAGCTTCATCCATACATCCTTTTTTCTTTTGTAAGGTTTTTAATACTATATCATCCCACCGAGCATCCCCCTTTTTCCACCTTCGAGACGCCATTCCACATACATTGTTAGCCAATTCACACAGGCAAGATTTAAATCGTTCCCAAATTTGGTCAATATTTACTTCTATTCCATCCATTCCTAAACTTTAATTTAAATCCAGTTCATACTTCACTATTAAATTCTCGACTTGCAGCTTTTCATTCTCGACTCTGAATAAAAATGTCACAGTTTTCGTTCCTAAGCGCCATCCACGGAATAGAATCACTCGTGTTATAAGAAATTGATCATGAGCCATTTCAGCGCCCCGAAACACGCGAGTATCGATTGTGTTATTTGTTCTTAGTCTTGAGTCAACAACCACATAATCAATTACCGTTCTTTCATTCCCCCCTTTCTTATGTGTATTGGTGATAAAGATTAAAAAAGGTATTCGAAACAAAAAGGTTCCACTCAAGACACACTTCAAGGAAGTTGTTTCCATTTCTATTTATCCTAGAATCGCCGTACATTCCAAGGGCTTTTTTGAGGCCATCTCGATGATTACCCACCCATCCATTTCGATCACCGGCTAGAATTATTACTTTATTTGCTTTTTTCCTCGCACACACTTCCCTTTTACATTCTCCCAGAGCTCACACTTCACATCTTCAACTGCCGAATTGACTGGGGCATATCCGACATTTTAATGGGAAAAATATATTTTTTTAATTTGAAATATTAATTTCAATTAATTTTTATTAATATTCTATAGTAACCAATTTCAATCACCACTGTGCAATAATTTGATGAAGCTTAGTGGAACTGCAGCGTTAACATCAGTCAAAAATACTCAACTTTTTGCCAATCTATCTCAGTACTAATAACCAGAGACAATGTAGAACTATTAATACTAATAACTAATCTCTGCTCAGTATATGCACACCATGAACACATTGTCTATGGTCAAAGCGCAAGTGACAAAATAAGATATCTGTAATCTGTAGTCTGTGGACTAAATCAAAAACTGGGGTTTAGGAAAAATATGTTTTCAATGGCGGTTTTGCAGACTTTCCGGTTGTTTATTGAAATTTGTCGTTCATAATACTCGGAAAAATCGCATAATTGTTCAGTAAATTCTGTAGTGATTGAGTTTTATACCTTGTGCTACGTGTTAATTTTCCATCCTCATAATGGGGGTTCCAAAATTTTTTCGTTATATCAGTGAAAGATATCCATGTTTAAGTGAATTAATAAAAGCTGACCAGGTAACCTATTTGGAGCTATATTGACACGTTTTATAGAACTATTGCAGTTATACCTACGGCTATAACAAATGTTATAAGTTAGTGATGTCTAGAATGATTGAGTGTATGAGAGTATGTCTTTATAAGTTCTAGACTTATGTTTGTCAGATTCAAGATTGGATTGACAAGAATTATTTTAATAATAGGATATGCTCCTGTGAATTCCGATTGCGAATTAGTAAAGGTAAATTTTGGACGAGCGTGATGAATGAAAAAAAGTTATGACAGTAGTACTTGCGGGAGATTTGAATGGGTGGGTGGGAACTCGAAGAGACGGGATAGAGTCAGTCCTAGGTATGTTCGGGGATGGAACCTTTTTGTGTCAAATATGTTCTATGATCATGAGGAAATCCACCAGTATATGTGGGAGAGAGGTAACCAAAGGTCCATAATCGACTATGTAGTCATTGACTCTAGATCAGCGGTCTCCAACTTTTATGCTACTACGCCTAACCTAAAAAAATAATTCCGCACCTCCCTATCTTTTATTTTTTCAATAGTTATAATAATATAGACACGTTTTAAATAATAAAAACTTTACTAAATGTTATTAAATATTTGTATATAACCACTTACCGACTTTTCTATGTCTACTGTTTTCGAGACGTACCCGTTTCTTCGTCAAAAACTTTTTCACAACAAATACACTGTAAATTACAATCAACAGAATAATAACAAGGTTATGCTAAAAAATATACGTTCATGTAAAAATTTAAAAGTAGATTATAAAGTAAAAAAACATGTATCAATTGTGTAATTATATTAAAAAAAAAAAAAGGATATTTATTTTGGAGGATGGTACATAATCTAAAAATAGAATGCGTGGGTTGCTGTTGTTTCTAGGCACAAAGTTTATCAAATGTTGGGAGCAATGTGGAGAGTGCCACTTCTATTTCCTTTTCGACTACTAACCTGGCTCGATATTTGGTTTTCATTGCAACTAGTGCCAAATAGCCCGTTTCGCATAAATAAGACGTTACACACGGTAAAAGTACCCGCATTTATTTGCAATACAAAGATTTATACTCTGCTAAGATTCATCCGAAATTGAATTAAGGTTTCATTTTGAAACTTTTGTTTTAATGAGCTATCGCATGATAATTCTATCTATTAAAAAAAAATAATTTGGAGCAATCCCTGGAATAGTCCGCGCCTCCCAGGTTAGAAACAACTGCTCTAGATTGAAACCTGTAACAGTTGATACACGTGTATTTAAAGGAGCTGAAATGGGAATCGATCACTTCTTGGTAGAATACAGGAACCTTCTAGAGTCAAAGTTGAAAAACTTCAAAATGATGCCATAAAAGATACATTTGAACGGGCGGTCAAGCGTAGACTGATAGAGGAGTGTGAAGATCCTATGAGCGTTGATGACATGTGGGAATGTTAAAAAAAAAATTATGTGTGAATTAGCAATAGAAGTATGCAATGTGGCAAAACAAGGAAGAAATATAGGTGATGCACGGTAGGGCGATGAAATAAAAAAGCTCATTCAAGAAAAGAAGAAAGCGTGGTTGAACTTGTTGATAGTAAGTCAAACGGATGCCAGTAAGTACGCCACAGTAAAATGTGCATATATTTAATGTAAGAAGAGAGCGAAACAGGGTGTGTATGAAAGAAAGAAATTGCTGAAGGAAAGTCATCATCAGTGGCACTACAGCCAGCTGTGGGCCCTGACCTCCTCCAAAATCTGTCTCCATTCCTTCCTGCACCCTGCGGCTCTTCTCCAGTTCGTCAGGCCAATCGCTCTAATGTCACTTTCCACATCATCCAGCCATCTTAATTTTGGTTGGCCTCTGCTTCGTCCTTCTTCCGGAGTGCTATAAGTAATATTTTTTGTGGTGCAATTATCATTCATTCTGTGCACATGGCCCAACCATTGTAATCTTCTTATTTTTATGAATTGTGCAATATTGGGTTCGTCATACAGTGCCTCTAATTTGTGATTAAAGGAAAGTGAGGGAATAAAAATTACAAAAAAAATCTATGATAGCTTTATATTCTGGAAAGCGGTTAAAAATTGCCCAAACAGTAATGATAGCGGATGTATGACACCAGTAATAGGAAAAGATAGAAAATGGTGACTAATGAACTAAGAAACACGTTAAAATAAATAATTAAGTACTTGTTTACAAATATTTGGACCTTTCCGATTTTTTTTTTATGTCTATTTAACCTTTGAATTTAGCCAGTACTCAATTTTCTTATTTATTAATTGCTGATAAGACAATGCACAGATAACTTGCAATTACTACTTATATGTAGGTAGAATGAAATTCACACTATTCTAAAATATTGATTATTCATAGCACTGTATTTACTCATAATAAAATCATTTTTAAAATGTCTAACAGTACAATTTATCAGTTTTAAAAAATTTACATTAATTATAAATTATTTTCCATGTTTACATTGGTATAATATACAGGGATCGGCACTCTAAGTGTTACCAATTTAAAATTCTGTAATTTTGTTAATTTTGATTTTTGAGATTTAAAAACTTCAGTATATCGTAAAAACATTTCAATTTTAAAAAATATATGTTATTGTTCGATGTAGCCACCTTTAGCCTGGTTAAAAGCATGGAGTCTGTCCAAGAAGGCTTCACACGCTGGACGAATGTGGGCTGATGGTATTTTGTCCCATTCTTGGCGAAGAGCAAGGCGTCGAGCATCTCATATTTTTTAGCTGATACTTCTAGAATGGACCATATGGAAAAGTCCATTGGGTTTAAGTCCGGGGAATATGGAGGCCACTGTTGTGATGAAATAAATCTGGGAACATTTTCTTGTAAAAACATTGGGTTTCACAGGCTTTATGGAATGGTGCCGAGTCTTGTTGAAACCTCTAATGGTTTCTACCGAATTTTTAACGTGCCCAACACATCATTTAAAATCTTTTCACGGTAGATTTGTTGATTTACCTTTACGCCATGTATAATGAAAACGAGTGGTGAGCGTCCTGTGGCAGTTACCGCGGCCCAAACCATCACTGATGCAGGCGCTTGCTTTCGCAGAGCAATTCGCTGGTCTAAATTGTCTTTTAATTTGCACTGTAACTAAACATGATCGTTTTGCTTATTTACATATTGCTGAACCGTATTTTTTTTTTCAGAAAAGATCAAATTTTCTAGCTCGCCACCAACGTGCAAGTGTTTTAACACCTTTGCTCTTGCTAGGCAAACTGCATTTTGTGCAGGCTTTTTAATCTTGCACTTTTTGTATTTTGTAGGGCTTCAATCATAGTTAATTTTTTAATATGCGCCCCATGCTACGAGCAGACACATTGAGATTTTTCTCTAATTGAACTGCAATATTTATACTTGTGGTTTTTATTTTTTTTACTAAGTAACCATTATTTATACACAAGTTTTAAAATAACATACAGGTAACCCTCTTATAACACAGTCTCCAACAAACACGGTTGTGTGTAATTTCTGTAACCTAGAGGATAAAACATGGGAGTCCACTTTTTGCCGTTTTGAAGTTAAAATGCAGAAATTATTGCAATAAGCTATTTTATACATTAATAAAATACTGAAGTCAACTTTCGTCATAAGAATGCTTTTTTATGTTGAAATAAAAATCTACTTTGTTTTAAAAAGTTCACTTTGTTTTAATGCAAAAAACATAATTAGTCCCGGATACGCTATAAGAATTAATACATATGTACTTTTATTATCAAAATAGTAGTTTTTTTTGTTACATTAAAAGTTCTTTATAGATTAAAATTATCTTATTTGGTTCAAAAATCACCATGTTTTGGAAATCGCACATTCACAAAATCTTATTTCCTGAACATTTCGTTCAATGTGACTCCCGTGGTTTATCCTCTAAGGCACAGATATGATGTTAGTACATTGTACATAATAATTTAGAATAGCGTTTCCCAAACGCCCCAATTCCCGTTTCCCATCTTCAATTATTTGATGGACTTGATTGTGCCACGTCTTTCTCGGTCTACCTCGTTTTCTGCATCGATCAACATTCGCATTGCAGTCCAAACCAACGCAGCACCCCTTGATTCTGTCGATAATGCAAGTCTCAGCCTTACATAGTTCACGGATCTCGACATTTGTGCACGTATCATACATCATTTTACCACACATTCGCCTGAGGGATCGCATTTCGACAGCATTTAACCTACTTTCATCATTATTTTTCCAATTCCATACTCCGCTCCCATACATTAGAGTTGGCATACCTGTTAGTATATAACTTAAATAAATATTACTGTTTAGTTACTACCTCCGATGGGACATCTGAGCCTTCTAAATACCTCGGCTTCCTTATTACTTTCTCAAACAAGGTCTGCATTGATCTTTTCCGTCCATTGTAATCAAAATAGTTTGAGAATAAACCACGAAATCAGTGCTTTAACCCTGTTATTAGTCCACTTTAAATGATAACAAATGTCACTTAGTGTTTTTGTTTCAAGGTACTTAAAACTATCTAAGTTGATTTATAATTTTTGTGAATGTTAGGTTTCAGATTTTGATAACCTCTACTTGGATATGAATGGCATAATTCACATGTGCTCTCACCCTGATGACGCTAATCCACACTTTCGGATAACGGAAGAGAAGATATTTGCCGAAATATTCCACTATATCTCCTACCTGTTTCAACTCATTGGCCCTAAAAAGATCTTCTTTATGGCTATAGATGGAGTAGCTCCCAGAGCTAAAATGAATCAGCAGAGAGGTCGCAGGTAAAATCTATACCATAATATATCTATATTCACCTATGAAAAAAGAACATAACGCTAACGGCTAATATAATAATTACTATAGTACTAAAAAGGAGAATATAATCATTTTTAATGTTTTAATTTGAGAAGTATTGACAAATCATGAACTTTGGTTAAACCACCGGAGCTACTATAGATACAGCTTTATTTTCCGGGGTTTATAGAGCAGGATGCCTCATACACACTCAATTTTTTATACCGAAGTATGGGGGGGTGATACTAAATGTAGTGGATCATGGCAAGAAAAGCATTAACTGTCACGAGTTGTTTACAGATTTCGAACAGCGAGAGAAATGCAGCAACAAGAAGAGAAAGCTAAAGAGAATGGGGAGAAACTACCCGAAGGCAAGCGGTTTGATAGTAACTGTATAACCCCGGGAACTGTATTCATGGCTCGACTGCAGGAGCAGTTGAGGTACTTTGTCAAGCAGAAAATATCTTCCGACAGTGCATGGGCCAAATGCCGGGTTGTTTTATCAGGACACGAGGTAAACAATGTTATTCACTATTTTTATATTGTTTTGTTGAACATAAATTCTGTCGTTGAACAACTTGTAACATATTGATAATAATAAAGAAAAATGGCTAAAATATTTGCTACACCCATAGGGTTTCCGGATTCGATTCCTGGTGAGATCACTAAAATTACATGTGATTTTTCTCAACCAGGTTCTATGGTGTGATTCATCACTGTAATTGGGGGTCTGTTGTGTAAAAAAAATAAAAAAATGATTTGTAGTCCTAGTAAACCTATTAAAATATAGTCAACTATTAATTTGTTATTTCATACTAATACATAGTTGACTAGTAGTATCACACATGCTACTTCTGAAAATATTCAAAAATACCTTTTGGTATTTTTGAATAGAAATTGTCTTTTTTTTATTTTATTTTATTTTTTTGTCTTTTCACAATAAACATAAGTGATAAAACGGAGTATTAAAAAAATAAAGCATAATTACATAGCAATGAATTACATATTAATAGTAAAAATAGTAAACAAAAAAATCCCACAAAGGCATGGTTCGTGGGTAAATGTTAATTAATTTTTTCTCCCATAATAAATAATGGACAGTTATAATATTTTTGTGTAACATAAGAAAGAAAAAATAAAATATTCTGTAAAAGACAATATGGTATTTTTTTTATAGTAATTAAAAAAGGAAATAAAAAATATTTAAAAAAATACAAAAATATTCCTTATTATTAAAGGGCAACAAAATAAATGAATAAATAAATAAATAATTTGAAGTCTTAGAACAGTGATGGCAAACCTATGACCCGCGGATCAGACACTGACCCACGCAGGCTTTTTATATGACCCATGTGTTTATTTTTATTGACCTTTTTCTTTATATCAAGTTAAAGAGACAACAATAAAAAATATTTTAAAAATAAAGTACATTCTGTCAAATCAGGTATTTTATTTGCCAGAGTCAAAAAAACAACAACACATCAATTATTCTTCCAAATTTATTAAATCTCCTTAAAAATAGGCTCCTTCCGAAGCGATACATTTTTTCTAACAAACAATCCAGTCATCCATGCAATTTTTGTAGGAATCGCCTTGAGTTCCCCCTGTGAATTTATTTTATGTCTTCAATCATGTCACAACTAGTTCCACAAAGCGATAATTTAAGTTTGGGAATAGAAAAAAGTCACAGGGAGCCAAGTCAGGAGAATACGGGGGTTGTTAGATGACATTCGTTGAGTTTTTGTTTAAAAATTCATTCACAATGATGGCTTTGTGAGACAGTGCATTGTCGTGGGCAGAATCCAAGAGTTTTTCTTCCGGAAATCTGGCCCTTTTCTGGGAATGTTCTCTCTTAAACGTTTTGATACCGCTCAAATAATATTGTTTATTCACTTTTTGGCCGTCAGGAAGAAATTCCGAATGAACAATACCACGAATATCGAAGAAAACAGTGAGCATTATCTTGATTTTCGAGTGACCACTTCAAAACCCTCTTTGAACGCTTTTTAACACTCAGATGCTCTTGTTCTCGATATAGTAAAGTCGCCGTAGGCTTTCTGCAACATTTTCAACGCATCTGAACCTGAAATTTTGTTGGCAACCCAAAATTTCAGACATTTTTTTTTTTCCTTAGTAATAATCGGAACTCGCACTTGAGTACAACCAACGTTTTTGACTGCTGACAACAAACTAAATGACAGATCGCGCTTAGCGTCAATACAGAGTACAGTTGTGCCAGCTTAGTGGAAAAAAAAATCTGGAAAATCATTTACGCGGGCCTTTTAAATTACTCGGTCCCGAAATTTATTTGGCAGAATGTATACCTATCTATCTAATGTCGAATTAAAAACAAAGTATTTGCAGACGGCCTTTGTGTACTAGCTCGGAGATGTACCAGTACTGAACCAAATGCCTTGTCGTACGCGTCTAGAAGTGTTTAATAATTCAACATTATTTTAAAAAAAAATATTAAAGTTTTTCAGCTACAAATTTTAATGGATATTTCTCATAACGAATCTAACCGCACTTTTGACAATTGTAATATTTCATTAATTCCAAATAAATACCTACTTACGGTTGTTTAAAATCCACAGTATCTATGATACATAAAAAATGATAATGAAAAGCGAAGGCTGCTGTGTTTGATTACATGAAACAATCAGATTAAACTATTTAAAATCGAACGCTGCTCTTTGTTCAAACGGACCAATCAGATTCGAATATCTTTCTTTTTTTTTAAAAGAGAATAACCTGCTAAGCCTCTATTTAGAGGCTTGTCAGCAGGTAGGAAAGAGGGGATATGGAAGGAAGTAATGAAATATACATCACAACACCCGGACCAATGAAAAAAAATCTTGCTTGGATTTTTTTTTCTTGCAACTGGCAGGAATAGAACCTGCCGCGCCTGTTTCACAGTTGGCCGTCTAACCAACTGCGCCGCAGTGCCTGTCGGTGTGTAATATTTAAATGTAATTGTATCCATCGTTAAAAGTGAGAACCAAAAAAAAGACATTTTCAACCGTGAGAATGGAGGGAGACCTCCCTTAGAGAATAATAGAGTGTATGAAGTTATATTTCGAGATACTATAACTAGATTGTACTGTGTATTGTGATTCTAGACTCCAGGTGAAGGTGAACATAAGATAATGGAATACATTCGTTACCTTAAAGCTCAGCCCGACCATGATCCCAATACAAGGCATTGCTTGTATGGCTTGGACGCTGATCTCATCATGTTAGGATTATGCTCTCATGAACCCAATTTCTCACTTCTAAGAGAAGAGGTATGTATTTCATTTAATCTATACTTTTTATTATTTATATTTTAGCCAATTCCATTAATAACATATATTAATTACAACCAAATCCATTCTCAGTCTAATACATATGTACAAATCTTATTTATTTAAATTTTCAAAGAATTAGTTTTTAATGGTGCTGCCTAAAAATGATTTAAAGACAAGTACTTATTATATTTTGAGGTTTGACCTGAGCGATTTAAGTATTGTGAATTGAAGCGAAATATATTCCTTTATTTCAAACAAACAAACCATCACGCCGTTTCTCCGTATGGGTAGGCAGAGAGGATAGAATGGCACGTCACTCTGTCTTTGCATACAGACCTCGCTTCATCCATATTCATACAAAAACATTGCAAACATGCACGCACACTCTTAACATGTACATATTCAAGTATTTGGTTTCCTTTGTTTACTTTTAAGTATTTCAGGTAAATATGTTGCGTAAGAAAAACAAGGTTCAGAATGCAACTTGTTTAGAGAAATATAAATAAAATGTAATTTTAGGTGAAATTCGGAAGGAATGCACAAAGGCCCAGTTCACCCGATGAAAATAACTTCTTTCTACTTCATTTGTCTCTGCTGAGAGATTATCTAGAACAGGAATTCTTGAGTCTGAAAGAAGACATGAAATTCGAATTTGACATGGAGAAAGTGATAGACGACTGGGTTCTGATGGGATTTCTGGTTGGAAATGACTTTATTCCCCCCTTACCCCATTTACATATACACAATGATGCTTTGCCTTTGTTATATGAAATTTATAAGAAAGTTGTAATTAAATTAGACGGTAAGTGAATCTTTTATTATGAACAAAAATATTTTTAAAGGAAAAAAACCCAGCAATATTATTTCACTGTGGAGCTGAAGACAGCTAACTGTTAGCTCTATAACAAAATTGGTCATTATTTTCAACTTTTCGATAAGAGATAATATATCGCATTTTTAGATGTTTAAAATAAATTTGTGTAATTCTTTTAGGATACATAAACGAAGGTGGAATTTTAAATTTACAGCGATTTGAAGTATTTATGAAAGAATTATCTAAAGTAGACAGAGATAATTTCCAGGAAACTTTTGCCGATTTAAAATATTTTGAAGCTAAAACCGGTAGAAGACCAAATGAACATGAGCGCAAGAGTGTAAGGAAAACTCCCAACATTTCATCAAATAATTACTTTTTAAAAATTATTTACATTAATTTTCCCTTTTTTACTACAGTATAAACATGTACCTGATGATAAGGAAACATTTGGTGTTAATGTAGAAGAAATTAAAGCTGAGGGGACCAAACCTCTTTCTGCTTTTCAATCTGACCTACAAGCCCTTATTGATTCTACTAATCAAATGGTGAGTATACGTATTCAAAAGTATTTTTACCCTGGTACATAATTAACAACAAACATGTTTATAAAACAATTACATGCTTCAACAAACAAATAGATCAGTTATTAATCAAGTATATATCCCACCAATGATAATACTATATTATTTATTCTATGGTATTTTATTAGCCATATTTTCAAATGACTAATTTTCATGCATGTAATGCATACAAATGTATGTCATTTATGTAACTAATACAAAATATAATAACATTTTCTTTGAAATATTATATAGTTTTACAAATTATTTAAGCTTAGTTATTGTGTTCAACTGAACTTCGTAATAATATAATTAATGTTTAGAATAGGTGTTAAGGGGCAGGCTTGCTGTTGAAAAGAGAATATCACCATCGATATTCATTGGAATAAATTAGTTTAAATTGGATTCATTTATAAACAATATAAATATTCTCTAAAATCTGATATTCACGTATTCACTAAGTAATCTTTTAGTTCCGTTAAAGTTTGTAGATTTGAGTATGGGGTCAACGATTTAAATACTTTGCTATAATGACTTATAGTAAGAAATATGATATTCAGTATATCTGGAAATTTCAGTTTCTTTTTTCTATTACTATCAATAGATTTGTGGAGCTAGTTTGCAAAATGTGTTTATTTGTAAATCTGTTTAAGAGTGGCAATAATTTTTCATATTTCTAGGGTTTAGAGGAAGATGGCGATGATAAAGAGTGGGGTGATATTCCCACTGATGAAGAGGATTCTAGTGATGGTACATATGATTTTTAAAGTCTTAAATTGGGTATCTATATGCCGCCCTTACAAATATATAAAATTGACACCTTTTACAGGGAAAAATACTTCACAAAAAATCAAACACAATTTACATTGCCAATCAAACAGTATAAGTTCTCAATTACTCTAGAAATTCAGTTTTTCAAGAATTGTGGGGTAAAACAAATCTGATAAATTATGACATATGTATATGTATATATATATGTCATAATTTATCAGATATATATATATATATATATATATATATATATATATATATATATATATATATACATACATATATATATATATTTTTTTTTTTAAATTGTACTTTTATATCTGTAAATTGTTTATAACCTCTGTATATGTAAAAGCCCTTAGAGCGTTATTAAATAGATATTTATTTTTATAACTAAAGTCATGCATGTATTTTGTGTATACATATAATATTTGTACTATTTGTAAATTGGAATATTTTATGCGCAAAATAGTTTTCTAAAAAACAATGAAAGTGAAAATCTACCATAAATATACCAGTAATACTTATGTAAACAACTATTTTTATTCCAAATTTATTTTGAATATTATTTGATTTTTGACTATTTTATCACAGGCGTAAATTAATGATTATATCATATTCCGGATGTTTTACCTTGTGAAGGTATTTACAAACCGAGAGCGGTTTTCACAAAAATAAAATCACTGGTGTGTATTATATTTTATAATCTGTAATATTATTTTATTATTACCAAAATATATTATTACAATATTATTACATAACTGAAAAAATGCGACGAAGGAAATTCCGAATGGCACTATTTTGTGTTGAAGTTTTCTAAATGATTTGGTGGATTGTAATAAATATTTTCATGAAAAATTCATGTATTATCAATTTGATTTAGATATAAATAAATATTTATTTTATGCAAAAATAATTTCTGATATTATATGTTTTTCCAGAGAGCGAATCAAGTCTTTTCAATGCCGAGTTTACTCTACACAAACGCGATTATTATATCAACAAATTGGATTATCCTAGTGTAACTGCGTAAGTTTTACACAAAAAAAATTGATTTTAAAAATATTTTTTACATAGTTAATTTTTCAATTTAACTAATATATTATTATTTGAAATTAATTAACATAGTAGGTAATTGAGTATGTTTTTCTTTTACAGAGATGTTCTACGATCTCAAGCAGAATGTTATGTGCGCGCCGTTCAATGGGTTCTACATTACTACTACCAAGGTTGTGCGAGTTGGTCTTGGTTCTACCCCCACCATTACGCACCTTATATATCCGATGTAGTTAACTTCAAAGACATGAA
This sequence comes from Micrasema longulum, assembly GCF_059751315.1. Lineage (NCBI taxonomy): Eukaryota > Metazoa > Arthropoda > Insecta > Trichoptera > Brachycentridae > Micrasema > Micrasema longulum. The sequence goes on from NW_028279113.1 coordinate 142,915, forward strand.
CCTGATATTTGATATGGCTAAACCTTTCAAACCATTTGAGCAGGTTTGTCAGCCTTTTCTTTATATCAATCAATAATAGTAACATTTTATTCCCGTTCCATTTTGCAGATAATGGAATACTCAATTGGCCATATTATCAAAGTTACAATAAATTTTAAGTAATATATAGTTTTGAAATAAAGAAGACAATATATAGATATTTTGAACCTGAGATAGTGGATCTAAAATAATAAAAAGTAAGGTTAAATTAAAGTGAAATTTTGGATGATGGAGCACACCCGGAAATAGAGGAAAGCTCAGAGTCCTATTCCACTGCCGCCACAATGTGGATTCCCAGCTTCCATGCAGTGTGGAAGGATGCAGCTTGGACTGTATATTTTTATATTTGTTATAGTTACTGGCTGTGCTTCCATCTGCAAGCAAGGACCTTCTCCCGGAGCCATTCCACTACCTGATGACAAATGACCACTCTCCCATACAGAACTATTATCCCTTGGAATTTCAGACAGATCTCAATGGAAAGAAAAATGAATGGGAAGCTGTAGTGCTAATTCCTTTTATAGATGAGGTATTTACTATAAATCCAAATCATGTACATGGTAATTGGAATGCCAAAACATTATAAATGAACTATTTTATTGATAAATAATAATGGATTTTTATGATTCTAATAATTTATGACTATTAATGTATAAAAACATGTTTTCATAAATGATTTTTGGTTTTAAAAATGGTTCATATAAAATGACTCGCCATTGGCATTACGTCATCCCCACTCATTTGAAAAGCACCTACTTAGCTTATCACTTTTAAATGCATATTTTAAACATGTCTGTAGTATGCAACACTACTTGGTGATTATATCTAGTTATGTTAGTATTTCTATCTTTGCAAGCTTCTATTAAAATGCTAATCGGCGTGTGAATCCACCACACCATATATTTTTCGCAGTTTTGGTGATTACAATCAAACATTTTTGCTAGAAATAAAAATAGATCTTTCTGGTGAAGACTTGCAGCATTAATTTTACGTAAAGTTTATAGCTGTGTTTATGACCAAAACTATGCAGTGACATATAGTTGCCATCAACGATTTCTTCATCTTTTTAAATAACCACAAAAAAAAAACAATGACACCATTTATAGAGTGCATGGTTTGTGTTGTATTGCACACTACTTTACCAATTTTATGTTGTTGGTTAGTTTATTTTGCAATTAAAGATTTTCAGAAATGGGTTTCTTCTTTTATTAACAATATGTGTAGTAAATCTAAATATCAAATGGATTTTTTTCTTTAGGTTAATTTATTGGAGGCTATGGAACCATTTTATGAACAGCTTACTGAAGAAGAGACACAGAGAAATACTCATGGCCCGATGCATATTTATGAGTATACATCACAAGACTTAGGTATGGGTTTTTTGAAAATCTGCTTTTCATAGTTTTTTAATGTGAAATGAAATAATATTAGCCAAGTTAATTGTTAATAAAATCTTAATATGATTTGTAATTTTATTTGTGTACGAGTTGTTTCGGTACGAGTTGTTTTAGTTAAAATATTTTTTTTTCTCCCACTTACCCTTTTCCCATAATAATGATCGTTTTTCAATAAATTTAATTTACAGTAAATCATAGTTTTTAAAAACTTTGCAATCAAAGCGCCTACACTTTTATAAGTTTCTTTGGTTTTGCATATTCGCAAAAAAAACTTTCACATACCCCTTACTACATAACTCACAGTCAGTACTATTACCTTATTCTAGTTTTCCTGTATGCCAGTGAAGTAATACAGTGTTAGTTTAAGATCGGGACCGCAGCCATTTAATTTTTACAATTATTAGTGTAGTTCTTTGATTTAATATTGTATTGAGAAAAGACCTTTTATCAGTTTTATCAGAAATGTAACCATATTCTAGTACACTGAATCTTCCATGTAATAAATTAAAGCAGGCCAGAGGGTTCTGTTAAAGTCTGTTATGCAAAAATGTATTTTCCAATAAGTTTCTAAAAAGTTTATAATATAGAAATAATCCTACAAATATATACACATACGTAGGAGAATGCCGAGCTCCCGAATACTTTCCAACTGTGAGGTCGTGTCACGCAAAGGAGACAAAAGTGTGGCTCAGTGAGTTGGCCGTTCCTCCTGGGAAGGTGGTCCGAGGACCTCTCCCCAACCCCACCAGAGGTCTTCTATATCCTGGGATACCCACACTTAAGCACATCAACTTTAAGGTTCATTACTTATACTTATTTTTTTAATTGGGTTGAATTGAAGTCACATGAATATTATTACCATATTTTTTTTTCCCATAAATTAATTAATACTTTTATAATATTTAAATATGGTGAATGTGTATTCTGTTGTCTAAATTTGATTAAATTGTTTTTTGGTAGTCTCACTTCACAAAAGCTAGAGTGAAAGTATTCGACAATCCGTCGAGAAACGACAATTGCATACTGAAGATAATCCACGACAATAGTGCGGAGCCTGACATTAAAACCATTGCTGGCAACCTGCTGGGGAAAGTAGTGTGGGCTGGGTGGCCACACCTGGTGCAAACTAAGTAAGTTTACTTAAATTTCAGATCATATTAGAAAATAGGTCGTAACTTACCTTATTATCAAAAATTTGCGACGGTACATTGATGCCAACGTTTAATATTTTTGTCCATGCACTTTTCATAGGCCTGCAAAGGTATGGCCTTTAGCTCTCGCAGCAAATTCTCTTTTATGGCTTCAATTGTCTCAAAGCGTGTTCCTCTTAATAGTCTTGGGAAAAGAAAAAAGTCAGACGGGGCCCGGTCTAGAGAATACGGTGCTTGGGTTATGGGATTGGTTGAATTTTTGGCCAAAAACTCCGAAACAATTTACCGCTGTATGAGACGGCGTTTTACCGTGGTGTAAAATTTTGGGACGAGGGGGGCAGTGACGCGTTTCGTACCCAAAACATCTCAATGATGAGATGCTCAATAACACAGCAAGCTCTCAGATTGGTACACATCGATTTTTCAACACGATCTGCTTTGCTGATTTGATGTTTTATTCGGTATTTGACATTGCTGGACGTCTAGTATGTTTATCATCATCTAAGCATTCACAAATGTCTTTAAACCTCTTATACCATTCGTATGCCTGTGTTTTCGACATACACGATTCTCCAAAGGCTTTATACATAATTTTCAATAATTCGGCACACGAAATTTCATTAGCAAACAAAATTTGAGGCACGCTCGTTGTGCTAATTTTTTATCTATTGCAAAAATCGCCTCACAGAAATTTTTCAACTCACTCAAACAGACGCTGACAGAATACTGAGCATCCAATTGTCGTCAAACTTTGATAGATTGTCAAAAACAGTTCTGTCAAAAAATAATACCGATTGGTGAGACGCGGGCAATTCAAATTAGAAATTCCCGTTTATTTTTTATCATATGGCATGTACAGTGTGAAAACACCCTTTTAAATAAATATTACATTTCAACCATGTCAGGAATCGAACCCGAGACCTCTTGCATGGTAGGCAAACACGCTGACCATTACACCATGAGGCCGACATACGTTAACACAAAATGAAAAAATAAACTGGTCTACGTAAATCTATTTGAATGATTTTTTACTTCATTATATATGTATATACAAGTACAGCAAAACCCCTGTTTTACGTTTTTCAAGGAAGCAACAAAAAAGTGTAAAACTGAGGAAAACTCTAAATTGTGGAAATGAAATATGTATGAACAAAATTAAATTACATAAAAATATAATTATTGTACTAGACTATACTAAATATACTGCAGAACTGTCATAATTAGGGATTATTCATTTACCTATGATTTAGTTAAAGTTTTGTATTTTTTCAAGCAATACTGCAATGTGTTATTTTTTATTGAATTAAAAAAAAACATCTTAAAAAATTTTGTGTAGGTACTCGACCTTAAAAATACAAATTTGAATTTACATAAAGTTCATACAACGATTTTTTCCCTAAATATTCGCAAATTTTATTTGTATGGTATCACTTTTTTTAGTATGGCACCACAAAATTCCAAATGTCATTTACATCGCGGCAAAACTGTTTCACACTTTTATAATAACTGTTTAAACTATCTTCTTTTCACATTATGTTTATAATTCAAATAATATTTCTATTGCCAAATTTTTAAACTTTCTGCACCGTAATTTATTGATGTTAGGACTTTATTCTTCCTAAACATGCGTCAACTGCATGTCACTATTTAGTAAAATTAGACACTTATACAAAATGGTCAATGAGGAACTTCAGCCCTACGGGAAATTGGATACAAAAAATGTTTTCTTACGTGGGGTAAAAATTATAGCATTAAATTGTACGCCAAAGTTTCTTGAAAATGTACAGAAAAAATAATAAAAAATATTTTGATAAAAACGCACTACTTTAAATGACGTCACTGGTTCATGTGAATCAACCTATGATCTGAGAGCTATGGAAGATTTCCGGTCTGCTTGTCGCTTCTGGACCAATGGGAAGAACTGAATGAGAATAAGCGGAAATGAACCTCTGACGTTACACGCGGAGTTCTTTCAGAAATACAAAACTTTGAAAAATCGTAGCGCCGATAATACGATATATAAAAATTAAAAAAAAAAATTTTTGACTTAGTTTAACAGTCTATTAACAAAAAAAAAAAATTTAAAAACCACTGAACTTCCTCATTACACTGCACCTACTCTGAATGTAGTTTGAGACAATAATGTACACATTTTTTTATTAACCTCAATTTTATTCTCCATTCACGCTGCGGCGCGCGGCTCCTCGTCTTTTGACAAATCGAATGAGTTTTTAAAATTTTCAACGTAAAACGGGAATATTTGAATGAGAATGTATGGAAAAAATGAGACCTAAATATTTCGGTGTGAAAAGCGAAAAAACATAAAAACGAGATTTTACTGTAGTATAAAATGTCTTGTTTTCAATATGTGTTGAAATAAATATTTATGGAATGTCAATGTCCGTATCTTTTCTTTCTCAGGGTTGTAGAGGTTTCGAATCGTTCTGTTATATATAAATACACTGCTGAATATAAAGAACATAGTTCTATTGAAGATGACGTAGTTACATCTATATCTGAAGACACAACCAATATAAAGCAATGGGAGTTGCAAAGTAGGACAATTGTTGAACAGTAAGTTATATATTTACAAATAATTTTATTTGCCAAAATGCCTAACATTAAATACTCAATAATTTTAAAAACGGTCATTGCAATTTTGTCTAAACATAATAGAAATGTATATTTTTTACCTTTGTAATTTCAATCCTAAACCATGTTTTCATACAAAATATGGATTAATTACGTAACCGAATTGTAGACAACACAAAACAAAATTATAAACTGTTAAAACATTAAATTTAAGTATAAAGAACAAATATTTATTTTATGTATAATTTATACTTATTAGTGTTTTGTTACTCTATTTTAATGTCTAGTGGTATTTTTATTTAGATAATAAGATTAATTTGTATGTCAATTTGCAAACATGCATGTACCTAACCCCTTTTGCAATATATGTCAATCTTAATAACTCCCTAGGGGGTGGAATCCAGTACTTGTCTATGAATATTTTTTGATTTTCTATTTTCAATAACTCTTTATTACTATTTATTAATTATAATATGTTTTCTTGTATTTTGTATTTTATCTATAAAAAAATTACAACAATATTATTTTTTCAGCAATTCAAATCGCTTAGGAATCGATGTTGGATGTGTGACAATTATAGTACACGCTGTCTCATTAAAAGGTGGGTTAGAAAAATGAAACTGTGAAAGGCTAAATAAAAATGTTAAAAAAATACTGCATAGCTGTATTTTGAAAATTTATAGGTGCAAATCGAGATTATGGAATTCAAGGGAGCTCTATAAAATGAGCAGTCTTTGATGAAATCATTAAAACGTTTTCGATATTAAGAAGATTACTCACACTTCACATATAACAATGGTTAAGTAGTCCCATAAATATGAAATAAGTATTGTAGTAAAATAACAAATTATTTAGTACTTTGCGTTTTAAATTTATTTCTGAATCAATTTATTTTTATTTTAAAGGAATAACCCGCTAAGCCTCTATTTTGAGGCTTATCAGTAGGTGGTATAGAAGGGATGTGGAAGAAGGTAATGAAAAATACACCACAACACCCAGACCAATTGAGAAAATAATCTTTCTTGGATTTTTTTCTTGCAACTGGCGGGAATCGAACCCGCGACGCCAGTTTCACAGATAGCTGTCTAACTAACTGGGCCAAAACAAAAAATTTATTTCGACCACTGCTTACCGCTAAAGCCATCTTCAGGAAAACGCCGGAAGCAAAGTTGTTCAACTAATATTAATATTAATAATTAAAAATAATTTGTATTATAGTTTGATTATTTTTAATTTTTAAAGTAAAATTTACATTCACTTTTTAACTGGTGAGTTTGTTGTATGTAGATAATAAATATTTCTTTATCATCATTTTTTGTTGAACTGACAACACTTTGGATAATTACTTTGATAGTTAAGATAGATAGATTAATTCTTTGTATATTTAGTTTACAATATGTAACTTAGTTTTGTTTCGAACATACATTGTATATCTTAATTTAATTAACCGTTTATATACCAATCCATAAGGGTTTATTTAATAAACCTGTCGATCAATTTAAATAAAGAAACACTGTCAAATTTCACGATGTTATTGTTCTATAAATGATGGAATTACTGGCAGGAAAGTTAGAGTTTAACAGGACTTAAAAAACTTTTTTCTTTTCGACTTCATAATTTTATATAACTATCATATTTGATCCAAATCAGGAAGCAGTGATAAGCCGTGGCGTGAGCAAATGAAAGCAAAAACTGGAAGACATCATTAAAAAAATGAACCTTTTTGATATAAGTCACCAAGGCCCCCGTTGAATACGATAATTGTCATATTGCATTGGTTGGCATATTTGCCCACCATGCTTGAGGTCCTGGGTTCGATTCCTTGCAGGGTGGACGTAAAATTTTGTTTTCAAATGTGGTTTTACATTTCAATATTTCATATTGGACTGGCAGCTGAAGCTCGACTCACCCTACCTTCCATGCTACAAAAATGGTCGAGATGTGCTGGGATCGGAGTACTAATGCTGCGACCCATGCACCACCAGGTGCGGATAGGAAAATGATGCGGATGACAGATTGCTTAAATTCTGTATTCTCGACTTGTCTCTGAAAATGTCCCAATAGTGAAATTTTCTTAGCGATATACATATTTGAATACTATTAAATGTTTGGCCCGCTGCTTTTATAATTTTGATGTTGTATATTTATTGATGTTTTCTTGTTTCCATCAGAGGGATGAGAAATCAAGTTCTATTCGTGATCTGTACATTTTATTCTCCTTTGTAGGTTATCAATTCATAATTGGCCCCAGCGGTAAATTGGTAACGGGAGCCAAATGGTGCACGGTGTCTAGTCCCTACCCTTTGCAGGCTGTACTGCCCAAACTGGATGTAGCTCCACTGTACTCTACTCGTGTCATGTCCGCCGAGGAAGCTCTTCCTGCCGGAGACAAGGTGTTCATCAAGACTGGACCATACTACGGATGCATAGCGGAGGTATTTACATTAAATTTCTAGGGCTGTATGCCTCATGAAAAACATAGTAAAATTTAATTTTAAGTTTGATGAATATTAGGTGTCCGCCGGATATTAAGCTGCTGTTTGGTATCCGGCCAGATAGTGAAATTAGACCAGATAGGCCGGATAGTTACCGGATATCTGTTTCATCTCTAATTTTTAGTGATATCATAGACTAAAATGTGATGCCATGTAAATAAAATTTCCCCCTCATTGTATGTATTTTATGCAAATAATTTTTTTTATTTTCTTGTTAAGTTTTAGTATTTACATATAGAGTTATTTAAATTTGTTGTTTTCAAAATAAACTTTAAAAAAACCACATATATATTGTTTAAAAAAGAATACAAAATATCGAGATCTGTTTAATGAAATCATTGAAAATAGGTAAAAATATCCAACATTCCCAATTATGTCAGCTTTTACAATAATGAAAAAATTTCTCACGGTATATTTATACTAGAACATTAATTTAGTTAAGAGCATAAATTTAATTTTTATGTAATTATTTTTTCTATACATTTTTCATTTCCTCACTTCAGCGTTTTCCTCAGTTTTACACTTTTTTTGTTGTTTCCTTGAAAAACATATAGAATGGGTTTTACTGTATTTCCGATGTTTACGACCACTAAAGTGTCTAAAGGGATGCAGATCTCATGTGCAGTGTGTGATGTGCAGAAGACTAGAGGCTAGTTGATAGCGGACAGCTGCGTTGCGTGGTGGAATTCACACGGAGAGTGTATCCGGAGGATTTCGGTGACCAGGGATATTTTTTATTATAATTTATCAAAATCATGAAAAATCATACACAAAACTTTACTACTCGTATTCTTACTGATTGAGAGCACATTTTTTTGATTAAATAATATTGAAAAACCCATAAAAAAATGCCCAAATAGTGACTTTTAAACTGGGTATAATCTGACCCACCACCGACACGAGTGAATTATTTTGAGCCGGTGAGTTTTAAAAGTTAAATAACGCAACTTAAGTTTTAGGAGAGTACTTTTCCCATCGACGGGTGTTAGAAAAACTTTAGGCAATTTTATTCAAAATAATAAATTGAGTGACACTACTAACAATGTATTTCACAATAATTTATGTAGATTATATAACTTCTTTAAATGAGTGGGCCATGGTTGGTTTCACCTTTATTTTATTACTAGATCAAATACTTTTTTACCATATACATATTTTAATTTGACTTGAAATTATATTGTAAAAAATGTATGTTTTTAAAGTCTATTAAAATGTTTTTAGCGTTGTAATTCCTTGTACTAATTTGAATAAGACAGAAAATATTATGAGTAATACTTTCAACAGATAGTAGACTCTAGCATGGTGCAGAAGCTGGGCAGGGTAAAGATCTGCGTCTTTATGGAACCCGAGCCCACGGTACAACCCCTCTCCCCTCACGGAGCCCCGGCCCAAACCTTGTACTTTCCCACTGGAGTTGCGGCTGCCAAGTGTGGTATGTAATTACCTTTTCCATCTAAAGCGTGTATTTAGCTGATGCGATACGTTTTCTGTTTACTCTTAAATAAATTTATTGTATTTTCTACTCTACATCATCTATTTAGCTGCTGAAAAATATGGTTAAAAAATAATAACTAAAAGTTGAAACATTTGACCACAATCTTAATTCTTTAAATATAAATACATATTTTAAAAATTATTTTAACATTGTGGGCTTAGGATGTGTTTGGGCATTTTTTTCTTCATCAATTTAGGAATGTGAAGTTAAATTATTGATCCACAGGTGTTGCGCCATTCCTGTTTTCCTGTTTGACAGGCTGTATCTTTGTGTCCACTTCCAACAATCCTGACGCTGGCAGAGGCCCGAGAGTCAACATCGGTCTTAATATCAAATTTTCTAGAAAGGTGACTAAAATATACCTACATAGCTTATTTTTTATTTGATAAAAAAGACAAATAAATTTTCTTCAACATTCTTGGAAGAGGTTCATTTCAATTTATTTGCATTGAAACAATGTATACCATCTAACAAATAGTTTCCAATGAGAAAGTTTGATGCCACCAGAAATAGTATAATTTATAATTATAATTTTTGGACATAACAGATAATTCAATTGCATGGTGAAACTACTTTAAATACACATTCAAATGTTGTCATAAGTGAGTGATGAATGCATGAGTCCACCAATCATAAACAGCCGTAGAAGACTGACTTGACTGTAGTAGGAAAGATTCCATAGATTTTGTAGAACAAATGGGAGGGAAAATCGCATTACTAGTAAAAATGTGTGTGTCTTTAAAATAGCAGTGCAGTAGCAATATTATTTAAAAAGTACAATATATAAATATATAAAAGGCAATGTTCCTATGTGTGTCCTCTATAAGTAAATAACTACTGGACCGATTTACGTGTTTTTTTCTAAAATGATAGGCTTTGGCCTGGGTATTTTTATAGCTCTTAAAATCTTCAATCTGATCAGTAGAAAATAATGTTAGGAGCTTAAACGTTTTATTCATCGACCCACCAGGGCTGCATTCGACGAGAATCATGTTTAAAAATAAAGTAGATGTTTTTTAAAAATATAAAATAAAAGTTTGTATTTGAATATTTACAAAGAGCATTAGTTTTTTTATGGATCCCAATCATATTCTTTCCCTAAATTTCTTAGAATTTCTTCCCATTTATTGGTGACAATACCTGGTAGTGTCAGCTTTTGTTTCTATCACGTTGTCACGATTGCCCCGACAAATATGTTTATTTATTTCATGGTTTTAAAATGTAAAGAGGTTTATTGTTTCAGGTCCCGACTAGGTAGTAAATTCCTGTGTTTAGCAGGACCTTCTTTCTTACATGTGTTATTTTTTATTAAATGATATTTAAACAATTCAAATCAAAAATAATAATACTAAATAATTAAAAATAAATATAAATTAGAAAACATTCCGATAATAATAAAATTGAAGCATTAATATAAATTGTGAAATATACCATTAATAATTAAAAAACAAAACATAAATTAAATATTAATAATAATTAGAAAGTTGAAACAAATATAAATTACAAAACATTAAAAAAAATATATAAATAAAAAGAACAGGATGATATTTGAAAATTAAAACTGACACAATTTTTATTCATAGAAATAAATTTACAGGATATAATTTATCAGGACATAATATATCCCTACTTGTCTTTCTATACGCATATGTTTATTGCTCCAAATAATATTATGAAGACATCCATACGTGGCGGAGGCTTTATTGGTCTGCTCCCTAACTTCGGAGTACAGATAATTGTTGCTCGAGATTTCTACGCCCAGGTATTTGAATGACATAACCTGTTCTACTGGTTCGTCACCTATAACCAATTTGCGTCTCCTGGGTTGTTAGGATATAATTAAGCTCTTTATTTTGTTCACTGAGATGCTCGTGTTAAACCTTTGTGATGCTAGGTGAAACTTGTATAGCATTCGTTGCAGGTCATCTTTTGATTCTGCTACTAAGGCTGCATCATCGGCATAGCATGTAATATTGATGACCTTATCACCCATCCTGTAGCCTAATGCCAGAGAGGCCACATCTTCCATGATTCCATCCATAATCAAATTAAACAGGGGCTCAGACCGTCCCCTTGTCTAATCCCACTGGCTGCGGGGATTTCCTTAGGACAGTTCACCGTCCACCTTTATCCTCGTTCTTTTATTGGAGTTTATATCCTGGATAGTTTTTTTATTGCTGGTGATATTCCCTTCTCTGTTAATACCCCATCGAAAGCTTTGGTCAGGTGGACAAAGCATACAAACACAACTTTGTTATATTTAATAGATGTTTCTTTGATCTGCTTCATGACAGTGGCGTCAGTTGTGGAACGGTTTCTTCTGAATCCCCATTGCTCGTCGCCAAACATTCCGTCCGTAAACATTCTTCTATTGATTCAATATTGTACTTTTTGACGATATTTGAAGTCTTGACTGTTTTCTTAGCGATTTTACCTAAGACTAACATATGGTCCGATCCTACATTTGCTGACGTTAAAGAACGTGTGTCAATTATTTGTGTAGGGTGAAAAGTTCTGTTAGTAATTATAAAATCATTGTTTTTTTTTTATCCACTAAAAAAAGAAAAGAAAAAATATCAATAAAATACACCAGTGCATTAGATAAAATAAAAACAATCTGATATCTATTAATTTCTACCCAATTTTTCATATTTTTGACATCCACTCCTAAGTGGAGCATGTGGACATCACCAATAGAACTCATTACTTACTACCCAATAGAAAGGGAAAATTAATTAAGTACTTATTTCTATTTTAAAATATTCCAATAGCATGCGTACAATGTTACAATCATGCGTACAATGAGATTTCTACCAATGTTGAATAAATTAATGAGTTCTTATGTTACTAGTTAATTTGTACATATATTTCAGAACGAAGAGTTGGTTGGGTACACACGCAGAGTGGACAACCGTTGGCTATATTCCCAGAAGGTTGTTGATTTGATGGTTGCATATGCTGAGAAATTCCCACAACTTTTTCACAACTTTAATCTGAAAAAAGGACAAGATAATTTTACACTGAATGATTTATTTCCTGACTGCACTGGGTAAGATTTTTTTTTCATTTGAAATTTTTGTTTCTGAACAAAAATAATAAAAATATGAATATATATGTACGGGGGCAATCTCAAAAGTAAGGTCTCCTTTATTTTTTGAAATACTTGTTATATTTGAATTATAAAGATAATGTGAAAGGAAGATAGTTTAAACAGTTATTATAAAAGTGTGAAACAGTTTTGCCGCGATGTAAATGACAGTTCGAATTTTGTGGTGCCATACTAAAAAAAGTGATACCATACAAATAAAATTTGCGAATATTTAGGGAAAAAACCATTGTATGTATTTTATGCAAATTCAATGTTTTTTTTTCATGTTTTTTGAGGTTAAGTACCTACGTAAAATTATTTAAACATGTTTTTTTAAATTCAATAAAAAAAACACTCGAGTATTGATTGAAAAAATACAAAACATTTAAATGAAATCATAGGTAAATAATAATAATCCCCAATTATGGCACTTTTTACTATTTATCTGCAGTATATTTAGTATAGTCTAGAAAGATAAATATATTTTTATGTAATTTCATTTTTTCTATACATTTTTTTTTTTTTCACTTTAGCGTTTTCCTCAGTTTTACACTTTTTTGTTGCTCCCTAGAACAGGGGTTTTACAGCATGTATGTTTTTATTACCTTTTAACAGTCACTATAAAGGGTAGATTTTTCTAGTTCTTTTTTTTTCAATTGAAGATCTTCCACGTTAATGATGGTTTGCGGGGGATCATTGAACATTCTTTGAATAACGCAATTTATGTACATTTTTATCATTTGAAATAATATTTTTTTTGGTTCGTCTTTTAGGGACAGTGTATTAAAAGAAGTATGCGATTGGTTGAAAGCTCAACCTTACAACAGTTGCTCTGTGAGAAGTTGCGATTCACTGGGATTAGAGCCGGAACAAATAGTGTATATACGGGACACCGTTGCCTCGCAACAAGCTCAACTAGAAAGTGAAAGGAAGAGATTAGCTCTGCAAGTCAAACCTCACGTTTTGTATAAGGTAAACAAACCGTTGTCATCCTACTTACTAGGCATAGTGTGTTACCTGTCTTGTGCCTGCGTAACCGAGAGCACAGCCCCATCAACAATCAGTACCCAAATTTTCTTTTCATATTTTGAACCGCGGGTCAGAGGTCTGAGGCTCGAATCCCGCTCTACCGCTATTTGATTCCCGCTTTCTATCATTGAGTTATTTACAACTTGTTCGAAATGGACCCCAAAATTGAAATATTTAGGTAAATCATTAAGACGCAAATATTTCTTTAAAAAAACGCCATGTTAAAAACTTGTCAATATTTTCAAATGTAATTTGTATGTGTTTTTGTGAAATAAACGATGCGTAAAATATTATTAATAATGTATCAAATTTCAGCCAGAACTTCACCTCGGTACTATTCTACCTGACACAAGTGTTGCTACTTTTAACTTGTATGATAGAGTTATTAATGTCAACCCAAAGTCAACTGTGAGTTGTTTTCTTTATATTTATTCTGCTTATGTTTGCTAATGACGGGTCATAAGCCCTGTATATTCCTAAAATTTCATATTCCCTTCTCAAAAAGGTTCTTTGCAAAAATATTGATGCTGAAAAGGAAAAAAAAAACTACGAAGTTACATTTAGCCAACTTTACAGGAGAGCTGATTAAAGTTTGCATATTTTTTCAAAAATTAATGACCAATCTCCTGCTTATTTTATTGGCGTGATTCTTACAGAATTAGAAAGCTATTATAAATGGTAAATTGGTAGCTCGAAGTATCAGCATGTACCCCATCTAATCTGCTCTGAACTCTAGGCATTTATTTGCCTTAAGACCTGTCATTGGCTGGTTTAATGTATTTTAAATCACCAAAGTAAACATAAAATACCCATCTTTCTTACACAGGCCTCATTTCGCTCTTCTCCATGTTATGGTTCAATATTAATTTAAATATTAAGACTAATCTTTGTAAAAATAATTTTTGTTTTCATTTATAGGTGCCGCTGGGCTTAAAGGGAACTGTGATTTCAATCTGTCAACTTCAACCGAGAGGCGATTCAGTTAGCCTGTCAGACAAGTTGAACACGGAGCCGATATACCAAATACTGTTTGATAAACCATTCCTCGGAGGGATTAATTCTGACGGAATTGGAGATAATAGAATGTTTAGGTATGTTCTTATATGAGTTATATCATAACAAAAATGGAAATCTCAATTTCTTTAAATGTTCTATAATAACAAATGAAAAATAAAATGAATTCTTATAGCTTTTTTCATCACTAATTCAGGTAGCTACACTTTCAAGTAAGAGATTTTATTAAACTCAAATTTTCCTTTAAAAATTGTAATGTTAAATATTATTAGATAGATGATTTGGTCTATGTAAGCAATGAAGGACATTTCGCCACTCAACCTCGCCTACGGCTATCACAAACAGATATTAGTTTACCTTATGAGCTTAGGCAAGCTAAGATGCCAAGATGTTTACCTAATGTTTTTTTAGTTTTGTGATTGGAAAATAAAGTTCACTGTATTGACAAATATAAATAATTCTCTTACCGTCTCTTTGTAGTCGAGAGCCAGACTTTGAAATATTTTAGCTAAAAAAATGTCTAAATGATAATATTTCAAAGTGAATTTATTATGCGCCTTAAGAATATATACAGTAAAACTTCGTTTTTACGTTCCTCGATTTTACATTTTCCTGCTTTTTACACTGAAATATTTAGGTCCCATTTTTTTCCATACATTCTCATTAAAATATTCCCCCCGATTAACGTTTTTTACGTTTTTAATAACCCCGGTTTTACGTTGCAATTTTTTCATAACTCATTCGATTTGTCAAAAGACAAGCCGCACGCCGCCGCATGAATGGAGAATAAAATCGAGGTAAAAAAAAAAGAAAATTATTGTCTCAAACTAAATTCACAGTACGTGCAGTGTAATTGTCCATTTTGTTTAAGTGTCTAATTTTGACATTTTACTAAATAGTGACACGCAGTTGCCGCATGTTTAGAAATAATCAAGTCTACATCAATAAATTACGATGCAGAAAGTTAAAAAAATTGGCAATACAAATATTTATTTATTTTACACGGCATAAATTGCCTTTTACGCAATACGAAGAACATACAAAATATAATAAAATAATTAAAATTGCGTTACTATACCAATAGTAAGCAAGTAATACCTGTATGCAGAGACAAACCTTAAGGTGAAGTAAGTACATTCTATTGTCTTCACCTTCGGGTTATTCTCTGCATATGAGATTAGAATGTACTCTCCTCACCTTATGTGTTGTCTCTGCATACAGGTATAAGTGTCATTCTCTTGGTTTGATTCCCGGCGTGGTTGACGTGAAATATTTATTTAAAAAGGTGTTTTTCCATTAGAATATTTCAAAGTCCCTGGACTGGCACCTTCACATAAAAACATAATGTATGAAATGTATAATAATGTCGTGTGTGTGACAAGTGACAACCCTGACATTTTGTGAAAATTTCCATTGCGTTTTCTGAGGCAATGGTGTCTTAAATGACAAATTGTGAGTTTATTTGGTATGTTTTTAAGACTCTGTTTTGACAAACAAATATGTTTTTAAAATAACTAATTTTGTCAGCAATATTTTAAACGGTTAACTTATTGTGTATATACGTATATTTATTTCCAAAGAATCTACATAATAATAGAGCATTTATTGGTCAGGTCTGTTTCCATTTAACATGGGTGAGCCCCTTCTAAGATGAAGATATAATTTATTTATTATTATCATTTTAATTTAAAACGAACAGCTTAAAGCTGATATGCTTAATTCTATTTGAACTAAAGTGAGTTGTTGTTGTACTTTAACCTTTTCAAAAACAAATCTGGTTCATTTTTAAACATATTGAGACTACAAGTTAAGACCAGCTCTTGCGGCAGCTTATATCCACCATCAACAACCCTATTGCTCAGGGAATGTTTCCGTGAATTTAGATTTAATCTGGTTTTTTCCAGCTTGAGATTGTGGTCTCGAAGTCGAGCATCTTGTTTACGCTTGAACGTGTAGTCCAAATTTGGGCAGCTATAGTGACTGTTGAGTATCTTGTCTGTCTCTATCAGGTCATCCCTTTCTCGCCGTTCCCAGTTTCCAGTCTCTCCACATACGGACACCGTTTCAGGCTCGGCGACAACTGTGTAGCTCGAATTGTGGAGAAATGTTATTTATCATACTCATATTTATTATGTACATACATATTCGCTTTTATAAAAAAGATTTTCTCTTTACTTTTC
The DNA here is from genome assembly GCF_059751315.1 of Micrasema longulum. Lineage (NCBI taxonomy): Eukaryota > Metazoa > Arthropoda > Insecta > Trichoptera > Brachycentridae > Micrasema > Micrasema longulum. The sequence continues at coordinate 159,395 of NW_028279113.1, forward strand.
AGAATGCAAGGATTCAATTTTCTGAACATAACACAAGGCCGTTCTTTAAATAATAAAATGAGTGAGAAGGTACGTCATTCGGCTTATAAGTTACTTTTTCTCTAATAAATTGCTACTTTTTCATTCAACAAGTTCAATACATGATATATTGTGTTGTAGGCTGTCATAAGTATGAAGTTATCTCCGTCAAATACTCGCAGTGACAACTTCAACATTCTAAGAAATAATGATGGTCACAATTCAGCGTTTGCTAACTACAACAGGTACATTTGTTTTATGAGTAAATATTAAACATTATGAATAAGAGTCATATAAATAATATCAAATTATGTAATTAGAAAATATTTCCAACATTTTCGATCCGTAGTTTTCTGTATAATATTAGAAATAAATTATTCTCGCCTGTCAAATCCAGATTTATTTAAGTGTTTGCTAATGAAGAAGTTCAGTGGTTTTTTTTACTTATTTTATATTTATTAGTAAACTATTAAACTGAGCAAAAAAATAAAAAATAATTGTGCGTTGTATTATCAGCGCTATAATTTTTTTAACTTTTGTATTTCTGAAACTACTCCGCGTGCGACGTCTCAAATTCTCTTTCGCTTCTTCTCAATCAATTTTGCTAATTGGTTCATTGACGTACCGTAAACGGGAAATCTTTTACAACTGTCTTATCATTGATTGCTTCATATGAACTAGTGACATCGTTCAAAGAAGTTGGTTTTATTAAAATATTTTTCTCATACATTTTCAATAAACTTTGCTTTACAATTTAATGCTCTAATTTTTACCGCACGTAAGAAAACATTTTTTATATCCAATTTCCCATAGGGCTAAACTTCCTCATTGTTTCCTTTGTGGGGCATTTACACAGTTAAGTAATCTATTACATACATTTACTATTTAAAAAATATATACAAGGAATGAATAAACTGTGATGGTAAATCTATATTGCAAATGAAAATGAAAAGTATATTGAAAAAAATATTTGCAATTTAGTAAATAAATATTCGAATTTTAAGCCCAATTGCAATAGGGAAATATCACATACTACGAATACCGATTTAGAATAATTAATTGTATTTTTAAAATCAATATAGGTATTGTGGAGAAATGTTTTCATATTAACTTTGAAAAATATTTTTTTAAAAATATGTAACCAGAAAAACGCGACATGTTTGGCATTGATAATTGTGACGTCAAGATTCGTGATGATGTTCTATAAAAATTTAAACGGCTAAAAACAAAGTTAAAAATTAACATGAATTGTCATGTATTAGGGGCGTGGCCAATTCAAAGACCGTTTTTGCGGGAATTCAAAATTACAAATTTAAAAATATTTTTTATGCCACTATTAAGTAGCAAAAAATTATTTTTTTTACTCGACAGTATTTAATAGACCATTAATACATTAAAAATGTAAAAAAACAATGTTATATTTAATATGCGAACAATACATTTACACATTGCGCTTGTGTAGTATCTGTGAATAAGCGCATGTTATGACATAGCACGGCATACGCATTACGAAAATAATCTGTCTCTCTCGCGATCAGATGCGCTTATGACTGGACAGAGACAACTATTGCTTAGTTTGTTGCTAATGATATGGTAATAAAATATACACAGGATGCTCCTGTGTTCGTCTGAATTTTGCTGTGATTTTTAGCAGTAAAAATATAATAATACGTGTTCAATGTATGGATTAAGTCAATAAAACGCATGGTACAATTTATATTGGAGAAAATATATACCTATACACGCTTATGATAAATCCCATTATTTATACACTTAAAACAATCTACTATAAAAATATAACTTGAGGTATGCATATTAATTACATTGTATTAATTTTTATTATAATAAAATGACAATATTAAATTTCTAATGTAACCCTAAAAGGTTTTTTAAAATTGTAAATAAATAAATAATAAAAAAAATATGATGAACACAAAATATTAAATAAAAAATGTACTCGTGTAAAAATAAATTAATATGTTTATTGCATTTTCTTAACCTATTTTTTTTTCATATACACAACCCTCTAATTCAACAGAGATTCTAAAAACAGAAAGCACATTTGGTTAAAATGTAATATAACCTTTTTAAAATCACCACTCCGTAGATTTTAAATGCGTTTGTGTGAGTTTTGTGAATGCGCCAGCTTTTGTTAATCGATCTGAAAGTAATTATACCAGAAAATGGGATCAAGTTGTGGTAGAGCAGGGTTTGAATCTTGTACCTAACCTCATAACGACATTACCTTAGGACCTCAACCCAACAATTGAATTCTCATATTAAAATTTATTTAATAAGATATTGTTTTTGTATTTATTTTGCTTCACTGACAAAATTCCAGTCCCACTAAGAATTATGCAGTACCAGGACTACCAATCAACAGCGGGAATATTCAGAATGCTACTCCTCCTCCTCTACTCCACCCCTCACCAAAAGTAAGTATTGAAATGATTTTGTCAGATTTGCGACCCCTTGGAATAACAAGTTTTCATCTGACATTGATATTTTATTTTTTAACACAATATGTGAACCTTCTTTCACAAATTGTATTAAATAACTGGATGCAGTTGAAACGTTTAACACTTCCTAATTAATTTAATACCCAGTAGATGGTGTTAGTATGTATGCACTCAGGAATAAAGACTATTGCAAATGGAACTGTTTGCACTCGGTAATTCAAATTTCATCAAATATGGGGGAGAAATTCTTCAACAAGCAGTCGTGACCCTATTAAACAAATGTCTGGAAGAAGAGCACATACCAGAAGAATGGAACAACGCAACAATCATTCTCCTACACGAAAAAGGCGACCATAAGAAGTTGGAAAATTATCGACCTTTTAGTCTGTTATCTCACCTATACAAGCTGTTCACAAAAATAATTAATAATAGACTTTTTAATAAACTAGACGCATACCAACCGGTAGAACACGCAGGATTTAGTATAGGTTACAGCACATTATACAGACCCTGAAAAAAATCATCTAGACATTCAATTAATATAATATGTCATTATGACTAGCTTTTATTCATTTTGAGAAAGCTTTTGACTCTGTAGAGATATATCAAGAAGAAATATAAATATGAAAAATATTTTTAGGCGTTGCCTAGTATGTACATGAAATAATTTAATCAGATGAATCTCACCCGCATCAATAAAGATTTCAGCTCTTATATTTCACAAAGATCCACAGATGGAAGAATGGAAGGAATATAGATGTTCAAACACAAGCAGAATGGTGAATGTTACAGTGTGTATAGTGTGCATACACTCTGTAAATGCCTAGACCTCTATATTCCCTTTCGTAAAATGTTCTTTATTTCTATTGTAATATATGTTTTTGTAATAAGTAGGTGTGTAGCTTGTATATCTTGCTCGGTCTGTAATATAAATTAATTTTATATTATTATTATAGTTTAAATACAAAAACTAAAAATATTTAAAAATAAATATGGTTTGTATGAGTAATATATGTATGACCGCATATTTCACTAACATAGTTTGCCACAGACTAAAATGTAATAAAATTCCATGATTTTTATTATGCTTTGGGTGTTTGAACTAAATCTGTACTAAAAATGTTTTTCACATAAAATAAATATTTGGAAACAGTTGTTAGTTGCATCGAGTCAGATTTTCGTTTGTAGGACTTTTGAAATCTTAATTGCCCATGTATTTATAATCGGTAGCAATTAGATTTTGAATGAAGTAGCTATGTTTATACTTATCTACATTTATTCAGTGCTATTATTGATTGTTTTTCCAATATGACCTTTGGATTATTTCAGGTACAAACCACTCCGGATGATTCATATACACAACTTCTCAAATGTTTACTTAAAATCAATGAAACTAAGAATACTGTAGTCCAAGTAAGTTACATGAATCTTTAGACTTTAGACAGATAGATAGGTCCATATACGATTTCTGCTTTTCTAATACATACGAGAGCGGATTGATAATGAAGCTACCTAGCGCTAGATGGCAGCACAAACACATAAAAGATTTATTTTTTCCAAATTGCGATCTGTCAAACGGCAGCTGTTAAAATGTCACCCAAATTCATCGATTAGTTTATTTGTTGTAGTCGTTTGAAGTAAACAACTTTTGTGTTTTTTGAAAAATGAAAAAAAGCGAATTTCGTGCAGTGATTAAACACTATTATTTGAAAGGGAAAACGGCGAAAGAGACAAAAGAAAAGCTCGATAAACATTACGGTGAGTCTGCTCCGTCAGATTACATGGTAAAATATTGGATTGCTGAATTTTAACGCGGCTGAACAAGCACTGCAACAATACCATCAACAGGAAGGCCAAAAGAGGTGGTTACTGAAGAAAATCCTCTATGTAGTTATGAATGATCGCCGAGTGAAGTTGCGTGAGATTGTTGAAATGGTAAACATCTCATATGAATGTGTTTTCAACATTTTGCATGAACATTTGTATATGAAAAAGCTATCGGCAAGATGGGTGCCGCGTTTGCTCTGTGTCCAACAAAAACGAGTTCGAGAGACCACTTCGCAGCAGTGTTTGGACATGATAAAGCGTAATCCTGTTGATTTTTGGCGTCGATTAATAACTGTTGATGAAACGTGGCTGCACCACTGTACACCTGAAACCAAAAATCAATCAAAACAATGGGTGGAAGCTGGTGGAAGTGCTCCGAAGAAGGCAAAGGCAGTGAAATCGGCTGGCAAGGTTATGGCCACTGTATTTTGGGATGCACTCAGAATATTGTTCATCGATTATCTTGAAAAAGGATCCACAATCACAGGAAAGTATTATCGTGCATTATTGGATCAATTGAATGATGTAATCGAGGAAAAACGACCACATTTAAAGAAGAAAAAAGTGCTCTTTCTTTAAGACAATGCACTGGTTCACACAGCATTAGATACGATGCTAAAATTACGTAATATACACTTCGAATTGGTTGATCATCCACCTTATAGTCCAGATTTAGCTCCTAGTGACTTTTTCCTGTTTCCAAACTTGAAAAAATGGCTCGCAGGAAAAAGATTCAGCTCAAACGAAGATGTGATTATCGAAACTAACGCGTATTTTGAGAGGTTCCCGGATTCGTATTATTCAGATGGTATAAAAAAGTTGGAATATCATCTTACTAAGTGTGTCAAAGTAAAAGGTGACTATGTTGAGAAATAAATGGTTTTTGAAAAAAAAAAAAAGGGTTTTTTCCTACTTAGGTATCTTCATTTTCAATCTGCCCTCGTATATATATATATATGTAGTGATGTATAATAAAATGGACATGTTTCAAGACCGTAGTACGATGTCATTCATGGGCCTTCATTCTTTAATGAACCTTCGTTGCGATCTGACGTGACGTTCAAATTGTCGATGGCAATGCTAAATATGACATGCAATTAATAAAATAATAACGTGTCAATTTATTATACGTCAGTGACTGCAACTGTAAAAAATAAAACAGATATATCATTTCATTCATAAAAACAATCCAAATTATGGAATAAGTAGATGATTAGTTATATTTTTAACAACATTTAAAAAAAATTGACAGCTCCCAGCTAGTGTTGTATCTACAGTGACAAGTTACGCATAAATAAATATTAACCAAAGAAACATGTATAAATAGTTTTTTCATGAATGTTTGCATGTGTATCGTAATTTATTAACCCTTTTTTAAAAATTGTCGAGAGATTGAAATATTGGCTATATCTTATGCTACCTCCACACGCTTGCCACAAGCCGCTTGGCAAGCTTACTCAGGCCAAACGTTAGCATCCACACGCTCACTAAATTCTGCAGTTAATCCTGAGCGGTGATTGGTTCAGGCCTACAGTATCTGACTTCCTTTGATCTGTGCACAGAATACTGTCACCATCGCGAACTTCGGCGAGCGCTTGCAAACATCCGCAAGGCAAGCTGAACGCCCGCCCGATCCATACTCTTGCGCTTGCCGACGCTTGAAAAGCATGTGGAGCCACCTTTAGATGTAGCTGGTCTATACCTATGAATAACGTGTCTATTTATTATATAGCAGTATACACGGTGTTTTAGTCAGATCGTGAAACTTCAGAGGAACATTCCTCATCCCTTTCACAAATCCCCACCCCTCCTTTACCCAACCGCTTCCCGAGTCCGGGTCCGGTATGCATTGTTTAGTTGGTCAAATACGTTATTAATCTCAATTTTTTATTTTATTAAAAAATGTTATTTTCAATAAAAATAAATAATCGGGATGTTTTTAAAAGTACATCATATAAAAATATTCTTTTGGAGTTTCGCAGTATGGCCCTGAAAAACCGCATACAATAGGTTGTGTTCCTCTATTCCAATATGGAACGAAGAAATAAAACAGTTTTTAAATTTGAATGCAACTGACCACGTGTTTTACATGTAACTACGTAATATCAATTTATGATATCCCAATGTAATCTCCCTCTTGAATGTATTTTTATTTCATTTAAACATTTATCTAACTTTTGCAATTTCATTAATAAAATTATTGAAAAATAACTTATATCCATAGTAATTATCATTTATTGTAACAATCACTGAAACATACAAATATTTATTTCACATAGGTCAACTATCTAACTTCAGTTTTTAATTATTTGAAAACATTAATTTATTAACATATCTGCATGTGTATCTCAAAGTGTTCATCTCACTGTTGCTTTGGGCTAGCGATATATAGGTATATATTTGTAAGGCTTTATTGTACATCTCAATAGTGTGTGGGTGTAGTGTGTTAGAATGAGCTGCTTATCTTAATGTTATTCATGTTTGTGATAATTATTATTGCAGCACCAGCCCCCTGCTCCGTTAGATAACAACGTGTTTCTGCCTCCATACCTGGCCAGTAAGGGAAACAATAATACCGCCTCACCACAGAACCAGAACTTTTTGCAGATGCTGTATTCCAATAATGTCAATCCCCAGCCCGTCTTTCCGCCCATCGTAAGTTTAGTGTTCCACAAGATCTTATATTTATTGTGAATTTACAACAGTTGCGAAGAAAAAGCACGATTTAATAATTTCTTACAAATATTCTCATAAATATTACAACAGAGTCGGATAAAATGGAAGTTTAGGCATTTACGATCTGTTATTGGCAGATTTAAGTGATGACTTTAAACATACATATTTCTAATGAAAGAAAAATCATAATTGTGTCGCAAGTTAATCTTGCTTTTCTGAATTCAAGTGCACCAGCGTGAATTTAATTTTACGTGAACTAATTAATCAGTATTCATTTACAATATTTTGAGTTTGACAAAAGACTGGATTTCACCCCCTAGGGAGTCATTAAGATTAACAGATTACAACAGAGATGGAGACCATTTTAGAGAAGGGAATATGGAAGTCGAGGCTTTTACAGGACTTATGACCTGTCATTGCCGTTTAAATGACAGTTTGGCTTCAATGAGAAAGCAAAGTTTTACGTACATACTTCAAATTATTTTCACGGTGGAGATGATAATACGCACAAGTCGCATATCCTTGACCTAACTTTTAAAACTCGTAAATCCCAAACTTACCTTTTTAATTGGAGAGTAAAAACAGTTTATACTTAAGTAGCGGATTGTAGTGAAGTTTTCTTTCAATTTTTAAATTTTTTATAATGCAACACTGTACGGATGAATATGCCAAAATATAATTTTTTACCATTTGTGGATTTACGAGTTTTACAAGTTAGAGTGATGATATGTCATGGTAACACTTGGAAATGTGTTGCCACTAAGAATTTTTTTATTTATAACAACTTTCTGAAAAGACGTCAACATCATGATATACTGGTAGATAAAGTAATTAAGCTCAGAATATGTACTGACAGAGATGGCATTCGTAATAAATTTCCTGGCACAAATGCAAACTTGTCCCTGGCATCTTTATGCATTTGATACTCTGTAAGTTTAGTTTTTTATGTTGGTATAGTAGTAAAATGTATTTACTGTGACAATTTTTAGCAACTCAACTCTATCACTGTGTCTGACATATTGTGTTTGTTTTTAGGATTTCACTGGATTCGGCAGCACGACTGACCTACAGCAAGAGAGCAAGAATGGGGGACAGATTCCCTCTCGGCAGTTCTACAACAGTAAGACCGAAAATAGAGTTGCACCCAGCAACCTCCAGTTACCATTCCCACAAAAGCTGATAGAGAATGTGAATAAAGATGGTCAAAATGTATGTTGTTTATTTGTAATAATTTATTTATTTTCAATGAATTCTATGGCAAAAATATAACCTTTTAAAGATTTAACTTAATATGTATATTGAATTTGGGGACTGAGATGAGTGAATGTAAAATACATGTATCAATAAACTTTTAAACAATACACGAGATCTATCCAGCATAAATAATTGAGATACATATGAACATGAACCTGGAAAAATAATAAATTTTGTTGTACAGTGCAATTTTAACTTTGAAATATATATTATTAACATTAACGGTAAACATAATCGTAGTGACATGCCTCAAAAGTGAGTGATTTTTTTTACATCTGCCCGATGATTACAGTTACTATAGAAAAAAAAATCAAATTAATGTAAAACAATTTTTAAAAATTTAAGGCACTCGATGATGGTCAGCAAGGAAAAACGTCGCAATCGTGTCCGAGAGTTCCTGCTCCATTTATTCCCCTGCAAGCAGTTACTAGGCAAAGGTAATGGATTTATGAAAATACAACACTTGCGATAAAAAGTTTTAATGTGAAATTAACACTTTTAAAAATATACTGATGTTACTATTACAGTAGAACCGCGATATAACGAAATCCAACGAACCAAAAAATAAATAATAATGAATTCCCACACATAACAAAAAAAAAAAAAACATACTAGGTATGTATTAGTTGCGCGCCGTCACAAAAAAATGTTGCGCGGCTTCATAAATATATTTTAAAAAGTTTTAAATCTAAAAATAAAATATATATATATATTCTCAAGTAGTTTGTTATGCCACATCAAAGCCGAGGTTTTCTCAGACATTTTCGAGATTAGATTAGATTTCATCAAGATTATGCAAAGAGAGAAGTTATTATATTCCATTCTTCATTAGAAGATAAACACTATTATCTTCGGAGCCCCTCAGACTCATAATTGAAATTTGAGTCACAAGTGCTGCTAGTGCAATCTTGTATAATTTTTGGTTTAATTTTTTTTTTATAAATCTTGGGTATAAGGAAATTCATGTTTTAAAAAAAAAAATATTAAGCCAAATATGTTAATATTATTAATGTTTGTAAAAGGCAGATTTGCCGTTTAAGTTTATAAAATAAAATAAAATAGTTAAGATTTCACACTGATTAGTATGCCACACCCCCAAGACAACTGCAACAAAAAGACAGTTCATTCAGTCAGTCCATCGGTGAATTTTGACCTCAGTGTGAGTCCTCGGGACTCATAAATAATATTTTCGCCACAAAAGGAAGTAAGCGCTCTAAATGCTTACTTCTTATGGGCGAAAAACTTTAGGAGAATAACCAGACTAGATTTTCTGAAGGGTCAAATAAAATAATTAAAAATCAGATAGTATTCAATGTTAAGTTTGTATTTAGCATTGCCATTTTTTTTTCTTATAATACTTGTTATGTTGAAAAAGAATGGGTTTGTGTTATTTTTTTGTTTTTTTATTTTATTGTATTTAAGTTCCAGATCGATGATAATAAAGACTGTTTCTAATTTGTTAGTTATACTGGATATTTGGAGGGGCAGTTTCCATTTTTGAGTTCTATAAATATTGATATGCCTTATTATCTTATAAAATGTTTATTTTCTGCTAACACAGTTATTATTGAATTTTAGAAATTTGTACAAATTATTTTTACAATTTTAAATATGCAATTTACAATGTTTTTGTTAGATTTTTATTTGGATATTATATTTCCAAATAAACAAATATCCTACATATTCAAAATATTAGACTGGTGTTTTTATTTACTGATCAATCAAATAACTATTTTCTGTTGATTTGAAAGAAAATTTTACATTTCAGAAACAGTGCACCCATTGGTAAAAAGAATTATAAAAAAGTCTATAATCAAGAGAAACAAGCCATTAATTTAGCAACTAAACCACAGAGGGAAGATCATAATATTCCAACGGTTGTCCAGGTACTATCCATTTTTAATTAATGAAAATATAGGTATAATTCTGCAAAATAAATTATATGATCTAAAATTACCAAAAAATCCATGATTTAGCGATTACCAATGCTACCTTCATTGGTACATATCGAGACAATATAAAGTTGAAAAAAATATGTGTGAATATTTGTACGAAAATTTTAAATAGCTTGTTCAGTATCCTTCTTTCAAAAAAACAATCTTTAGTAAAAAAAATGCCATAAATATTTTATTTTTCATAGAGAAAACTTAATTTTACTTTGTAGATATTATTAAAGATAAACGTTAACTTCCTATTGTAATACGGGCATAGGTGTCTTTTAAGAATATAAGGAAAGTACATTAATAGTATGTCCCACATAATTAAGGGTAGGTATTTTAATGTTTTAAGTAAACTATACTCATTTTGATATACTAAATAAAATTCGAATTTATCTATTTTTATGTAAATATATTATAGTGAGAGTAGTGAAGATGTTTAATCAACAAGATATGTGCAAATTTGATTTCAGAACTGTTGTTGTGTGATCCCTGTTTGGATGAATTTTCGTGATTCTCACTTTGTGGTTTTTTATAAAATACCCTGTGGCTCCCCAAACAATTGCAGTAAATGGTTTCATTGCAGAAGACTCCTTTCTTTTCTTATTCGATGAAGCTCACCGTCCTGTCCTTTCCCAGGTTTTAGTGTGCCTCGCACTGTCACTCACAACTGTCGTTCATTCTTTCCTCAAAGTTTAGCATGGTGTACATTCCTCCCAACATGACACGAAATACCTAAAAATTGGTGAAATACGTACAATTTTATCTTCAGTTTTTTATGTTAATCAATTTTATCTTCAGTATCAAGACATGCTGTTATTTACCGAGGAGAGTTTGATAAAGTTCGACATACAATTTTTTTCAAATTGTAATATATACAAACAAAAAACAAACAAACGAACCGTCACGCCGTTTCCCGTAAGGGTAGGCAGTGAAGATAGAACGCCACATCACTCTATTTTTGCATACAGATCTTGCTTCCTCCATATTCATACTCGTGCATGCGCGCCGATTATTCCGACTTTTAACATGTCCATCTTCAAGTATTTGTTGGATTTGGTCATGCCATGTCTTTCTCAGTCTACCTCTATTTCTACATCCATCAACATTCGCATTGTAAATATTTTTAGCCGTTCTTTCGCTCTACATGTCCAAACCAACCCAGAGCTCCTTTCTTGATTTTGTCGATAATGCTTACATAATATACTGATCTCGACTTTGTGCATTTTGTAATAATGCATTTTGCAATTTGTAATATATTCGATTTGAAAACGAAAGAAAGGGAAAATTTATTACAAAATTTGGCATTCCCAAATTTTCTTAAACTAATTGCGAAAATGATTGAGTTTTTTCTCATAGGCCAATTGTTTAAGGTTATTACGACATTAATAAAGATACATTTTATTGCTTTGTAAATTTAGGCTTCTATAACGGGCATTTGTTCCCTATTTGGGGAATGCAATTTTATCATAAAATATCATAAAAAAGTATGTTTAATTCCTGGGCCGCGATTCCCAGCGCTATCTTCATCAGTACATTTTGAGACGGTATACTTAACTTTTTTTTCTTTCTCTACCTTCCTTGGTATGTCAAATTTTGATCTACCGACATGTCGATACGTGTTTTCATTATGTCATCTCGGACGTTATATGTTCAAATTCAACAAATAGGTGGTGCTGAAACTACTCCGCGTCCAATGTTAAATTAAAATGAAAGAATTTTTCTTTCATATTTTAAATAGGCTTCTCTGATGAAAAGAAGCCATTTCAAAACAATAATATATATATTTTTTGAATTGCACGGTGTAACAACATTTTTGTCACTTCGAATGTGTACTGTGGGGTGTGTGTCCCCTTGGTACATATCAATGTACTATTCAAAACTTGAAGGTACAGGGTCGGTAGTGTATCTTCGTAATCGCCTGGGTAGATAACTTCAATTATACCGCCATGGCGAAGGTATGACTTCCGTATCTTCCGGTTGTAATTGCCCACCTGGACCATTTAATATTAAGAATATATTATAAGTCATCTTCACTACTTTACAACCGTAAGCCATCAAATCGTAAACATGAAATTTTGCATTATTTTTATATCTCATATGATAATTTTTATTTTGTTACATTAACTAATTTAGGTACATAGTGTATTTAAATCATTGGATTATGTTTAAAATTAGTTTAATTTTTCCTGAGAGTAGTAATTGGGTCAAAACACTCGGCCAGTCTTCATACACTCAGAACTGTATTCTTCATCCGCCTGGACACAGACTAATATATATAGGTGTAATAAAATAATATAAATTTACTTTGACTGCCCAATTAAGGTTGTATACACCATTCCAAGACAGTCAAAAAACCCATAATCATTAATATCAGCTGTTATTTGACAAACCATACTTTGGTTTTGGTTTATTTTTTAAGTATACTGTTTTCTAAAAAAAACCTGCCTCGCTTACCTAGTGAGGCATGTAATAGCAAAACAAAAAACTGATAAAAATATATGAGAATACCAATGATTGTCATTCACCAAGAATTGTCAATAAATAATTTTAATAAAAAAATATGAGTATTCGATTAAATATGTGAATTAATGTTTTTGATTTCTTTCGTATGAATAAAATTTATGGATATTAATAATTTTATATTATGTTACAGGTTAATCCAGATAATCCTTCCAAAAAAGCCCCCAATAAGAAAAAATCAAGGATCGCCGCAAACTTTAAACCAACCTAATTCAATCCTCTACGTAGATGTATTTTGATCTCGTGAAAACTGATGATTATTATTAGTGTTCTGTAAAAATACTACAAATATAGAGTTTATATATTTATTTGTCTTTTCAACATTCTTAATAAGTTAGGTGGACGTTATGGAGTTATTATAATACGAAAGGATTTTTATTAGACAAGTGAATACATAAAACATAATTTTTTAAAACTTTTTGTAAAATGTTTCCCTCGACACGGGACACCCCAGTGAGGGAACATTATTCTGTATAAAAAAAAGAATACAAACAATGTAAATAAAAATAAATAATATGTTGTACAACTTTTACGGAACTGTCCGGTAATGAACGTAACGTTGATAACATTTTTCTAACTAACATTATTTTGAAACATTTGCTCAGTAAATTCCTCTACATTATGAATGTCAGTCTAGTGTCCACACAGTTCAAAGGTAGACATTTAAATACAAGATTAAATGACTTTACATGAAATAAGAAAACAGTATGAATTGACGGAGAATTTGCACAATTTATGTATTTCCTATTCTCGTGGTTCTTACTTTTGTGTGCATATCACGTGGTAACTGCAATAAGATGCATGTAAACAAATAAAATGGTTTATTTCACACCTTGGGAGAGACCTTTTTAAAAACTAATGGTAATATTAATCCTGGGGTGCTATTCTGAACCACTCGCGGCACGAGAAAACAGTTTTTCTCGTGTATTTTGTATGTAAATAAACGAGATAAATAGGCCCGCGAGAGCGTTTGGAATACCATCCCTGGAGTACAAATCATGATATTTAATTTATAAAAACAGCTGAAAAGTTTTGGCAAAATGGGAACTTTTAAATTGAACGTTTTTTGTCTCACCCGTTAACTTTAATAAAATATTTGACATACAATGTATTGTAGTTACAGCGACAATATGCCATAGCAAATTCCTAGATATGTGTGCGTGAGTTAGAGTATGCAAGGCTATTTTGTGTAAATATGTGTGTGCGCGAGAATACGTGCAGGTACAGTGCGTTTGAATGTATAATAGCCTATATTAATGTGTTAGTGTCTGTCGGTGGACCAAGTAAGCGTATAATTTTTGTTTGTGGAGTATGTACATTTTTTGTACGAAAATTTTCTGTCACGAACACAAACAATGACTTAAAGATTTGAATGCACTGTATAAGGAGTGCATGTGTGAGTGTGTAAACATATGCGTGTATACAAAATGTGCGTAGTGTGGAAGCGGACCCCAAATGGTCAATCAATTGAGGCAGCATAAATATTGCAACCAATCACAACCAAAATTAAACTGGCGCAATTAACAGTTGGCGGCAGCTAGTTTAATTATTGTTCTTATTTTTTTAATTAATGGGTTTGTAAACAACATTATTTTATTCTCAGACTAATATTTTGTATGTAGACCATTTAGTTATGCATTTTTGTACAATTTTGAATAATACACTTATTATGTTACGTTGCCATGTATGTATATGTATAATATATGTAGGTACTGGTACCCAGTATTTAACTAAACTTTTCCCTTTGTTGGATGTTGGTAATTTAAACATTAGTTTTAATGAGATTATTGAATGAAAATGACAAAAATGTAATAGAAAACGAGATAATTATTTTAATATAAAATATGAATATTTTTGCACAATAAATAAATATACTTTTCTAAACTGTTTTTGTGAAGCATGTGTATCAGTCCATCCATTATTTTGTTACATTGTCTTTTTAGAAATTTTATTATTTGAAATTGGGCAATATTTATTTATATTTTACATACATAATGTATATTGTAACAATAAATTTTGATTTAAACAGAATTAATATTTTCTTTACTTATTTTTGTTGTAGGTTATTTTCGTCGACATATTAATACACATATACACATCTTTTAGAGTACAATATTGCTTATTTTTTACCTTGAATCAATCGATCAACGATCGGAGTGCTTTTATCGAGCACTTGCCCTGATCGCATTTGACAAGAAATATTGTTTATTTATAATTAAATACTGAAAACAGGTTACATAATATTATTTTATAAAACAGTATTATCTTATATTTAAGATTATTTTCAATACAAATGTATTTATTACAAATGTATTTATTTTTTTATAAATATAAGTAATTGCTCATATGAAATTGTTTTTTAGCACAATTTTTTTAATTGTATATATTTTTTTAAACTTAAAATTCATGAACTGCATAATGCAAATAACCTGTGCCCGGTTTCTGCGCTTGCGCGACATCTTTGAGACTGGTATCTTTATTATAAAATTTAATGTATTCATATAAAAATAGCAAGGATAGAGAATTCAAAATTGTATAATATCGCTCGTCTCTTATTTGTATAATAAATTACAATTAATTTTCACTAACAAATATGAATATTTTACGCTTTGTTAGGCTTTTAGGGTTTGACTTTTAAAGAAATACCAATGAAATGTTACATCCTTTTTTAAATGTGTATCCAAATAGGTTTTTACACGCTTTCATGACTCAAGCAGGCATTTGGGTTTCTATTCTGAACGTCAAGCTCACGTCCCACCTTGCTGGCGGTTAAAAAATAAATATATATACGCATTGGTATGATAAGTGTTTGGGCATGAGTTAAGTGTCATCATTTTTGGGGACTCAGGGTGCGTCTATGTGTATTAATAGATTGATGGATATTTTAGAATATTATGTAACAGTTCTAAAATTTTTCAAGGAGCCCAAAAACAAAATGAATGAAAAATTGATAAGAAAACAATCGTCTCTAATATATTGCGTATTTTTTTTAAATGAAAAAATGTGCAGTTTTTCAAATTTAATCAAATGACTATCATGTTGTCGCCGAAAATTTCATATGGGCTAATATAATTTGTTTAGAAGAAAACCTCTGTTGATCTGTATCTTTAAAATTGTATATATATGAGTGTGCTTGGTAATTTTAAAGGTTTAGAAAAGTTTTATATCTCTCCTGAAAACTTATGAATAATATGCACCTATTTCACCTTTGTACAATACCCACATAAATCAATAAATAATTGAGTAAATGCTTTTTTCACATCCAATCAATGAACACTGTAAATATAAAAATATTATAGATCCTTTAAATTTAAACGATGTATGTATATTATTATTATGGTACCGAATTATAAACCTTAAATCTGATCTTGTTAAGTGAATGTTTATTGTATATATCTATATCTTATTTTTGAAATGTACCTAAAGTAAAAAAAAGATATACATATTATATTCCAATTATTTTATAATAAACAACAATCAACTCTATAAAATATTTTATTTTAAGTTGTTTGTTTTATTACAGATTTATGAATATTATAAAAAACTTTATTTCATACAGTATTTAAAAAAATAACACCACCTACATATTACACGGGTTGAAACATTTTTAAAAAAAATTCTTGATAATTTATAATTTCACTAAAAACTAATATGTATAATGTTATGTATATAAAAACAATGACATGAAACCCCAACTGCCCATGAACTCCGCTACAAGATGTGTTGAATTATTTCATGTAAGCATCCTCGAGGTAATTTGTGATGCATCCCTGAGATATTGAAAATCTAATTTATAAAATGACAGGGTGACATTCTAACCCTCTAATTTGATAGACATACTTAGATTTCACAGCGTATTATACGAGGTGTGTCCAATAAATACGCTAACTAGGGTCATAAAAACTTTATTTTACAAAATTTCATCTACATTTATTTTGTCTCCTTCAAAATATTCTCCATTCGTCCCCAGACACTCGTCCTATCTTCTTTTCCACTGTTCAAAGCACCTTCGAAAGTCCTCGGCAGTTAGGCTTTTTAGTTTATTTGTCGTTTATTGTTTTATTGTTTCTACATCCTCCCAGTAATGTCCCCTCATCACCATTTTGCATTTTGGGAAAAGGAAAATTTCAGGCGTATCCGAAAAAACCGTCAACCGTCAAAATTACCAAAGAAGGCGAAGCTGCTGCTTCCACGTCGCAAAAAGTCAGTACACCGAGAAAAAAACGTGATCAAAAAAAGAAAATTGTATTCGATGATTTTTGATTTGTGTGCAGTTAGAAATAAAATACATGAAATGTATACAGTCAGAAAGGAGGTGCCAACTGACTGCACTTGGGTCACCATTCCTTCAGGTAACTTTAACCATAACAATCAACTTCACGTAGCATGTGTATATATACCTGGTGGCCCCAATCACACCTCTCAGTTACAAAATTTCTGTGATTTAGTAGACCAGCTCTCCATCGACAATCCTGACGACCAATTCCTAATAATGGGAGATTTTAATCTACCACACATGACTTGGGAACGAGATCCTGTTTCGCTACCTCTTAAACCTCATATCATAGGTAGCACAGATTATATTTTGAGTGAGTGCATGTCATTTTCTGACTTGCACCAGTATAACGGTACAGTGAACTTAAATGGCAGGTTGCTTGATTTAATGCTTAGTAACGTAGAATTAAGGGTTCAACGTAGTGATATTACATTGGTAAAAGAGGATAGTCATCATCCAGCACTTCTTGTTGAATTGAATATTTTAAACGCCCGGACACTACCTGAAGTGGAGCGTGTTGCGTTTAATTTTAAGCGCGCGGAATTTGAATGTATTAATTCCTTTCTTTCGACTATTGATTGGGAAACAAAATTTTCTAATTGTGATTGTGTGAATTCTGCAACACGGAAATTTTATTTAGAGTTAAAAAATGTTCTCAGTGAGTTTGTACCTCTAAAAACACTGAAAAATAACTCATATCCTCGCTGGTACAGCTCATCTCTCATAAAAATTATTAAGGAGAAATCCAAATATCATAAAAAATGGAAGAAATACAATAATCCACGTGATTATGATACATTTGTTTTGCTCCGGGCCAGGCAAAAAAAATTACAAAAAGAATGTTTTAAAAAATTCATACTCGAAAGTGAGAAAGCTATTGTGAACGATCCTAAATATTTTTGGTCTTTTATTAAAAGTAAACGTAACTCTAACAACATTCCCTTGAATATGCAGTATAAAAACCAAGTGTCTAATAATGCCCAAGAAGTAGTCGACCACTTCTCTAATTATTTTAATTCGGTCTATACTCAAAGCAATTTGATCGATGAAGCCTGCATAACCTCCCCACTCCATCAAAGCACACGCAATGTTGCTACATCTTCAATTAACTTTTCTTACGACGATGTCCGTAAAATTCTTACTAAATTAGATTCTAGCAAAGGCGCTGGAAGCGATGACATTCCTCCATTATTCGCAATCAAATGTGCAAATCAACTTGCCAAACCTCTAACAATTATATTCAATCGCTCATTAAAAGATGGAGTCTTTCCGAGTCACTGGAAAAGAGCACTTATCATTCCCATTCATAAAAGTGGCCTCAAAAATAAAGTTGAGAATTATCGACCGGTCTCAATCTTACCAGTGTTTGGCAAAATATTTGAAATGTTAGTTTATAATCACCTTTTATCTGAAGTTGCTTTACACATCCCAAATGAACAGCACGGTTTTATGCGGAAACGATCAGTAGTTTCTAATTTAACGCTCTTCACAACCGATATTGCTGAGTATATGGCCAAGGGATTACAATCTGATGTTATTTACACTGATTATTCAAAGGCGTTTGATCGTGTTGATCATTCAATCCTCTTAAAAAAGTTAATAGCAATCGGAATTAATAGAGATCTCTTATGTTGGCTTGGTTCTTACATCAGTCAAAGGAGTCAGGCAGTCGTCGTTGGCGGGCACTCTTCTGACTTTTCCTTGCTTCCATCTGGTGTCCCTCAAGGTAGCCATTTAGGACCCCTTTTATTCAATGTATATGTTCATGATATAGGCGATTGTTTTAATAACTCTAAATACATTATGTATGCAGACGACATGAAGGTATACTTAAATATTGAAAATACTAATGACTGTCATAAAATGCAGGAGGACCTCACTAGACTGTCGGTTTATTGTTTAAATAATAAACTATCGCTTAACCCTGAAAAATGCCTAAAAATAACATTCAAAAGAAAGACCCGTGCCATCGATTTTAATTACAAATTAAATAATACAAATATTAAATCTGTCGAAACAGTCCGTGATTTAGGTATCCTCTTAGATGAAAAATTAACTTTTAATCGTCACATCGATGGTATTACTGAAAAATCTTTTAGAACACTAGGATTTATACTACGCACAGGCAAACCGTTTCAAAATACCGATACTCTTAAAAAATTATATTTTTCTTATGTTCGTAGTTTACTAGAATTTTCTTCACCTGTCTGGTCTCCTTATTATAAAATTCATTCCTGCAAAATTGAAAGAATTCAAAAAATGTTTATAAAAAACTTAAACCGTAGATTACATCTCAATTTTCCAGATTATCGCCAAGCGTGCGTTTTTCATAATATCCAAACTCTCGCTGATAGACGAACCACAGCTGATATAGTGTTACTCACCAACATAATATCTGATAAAATAGATTCCCCCGAATTGGTTAACCGCATTCATCTTAAGGTACCACAGAGACAAACGCGTTATACACAACTTTTCCACATACCTAAATGCAGAACAAATTCGTCAAAAAACGCTACGATTAACCGTATTATGGATACGTATAACAGGAAATTTAACGAAATAGATATATTTACCAAAAATATTAAATTTATCAAAACTGCCATAGGTAATAAATTGTCTTTGTCCGCATCCTCCTCTCCGTTGCTCTCTATCCCTGAACATATATAAGTTTTATAGTGAGAAGATCTTTTAATATAATTATGTATCCCCGTACTGCGGGCCAACTGTTTGTGACACCTGATTTTTATAATCCGAATCATTTCTATTAAACTTATATGTTATTCTTATTTATATATTATGTAGGTGCATATAATATGCATTTGTGTGTTCGTTTTGAATCAACGTTCGCGTATTGTCAATCCTTATTTTATTGTTGTCATTATTTCGTATTTACTGCATTTTGTGATTACCTACTGTATTGTATAGGACTCGTCCCACATTATTCATTCGATGTGTATCAGTTAAATTTAAAAAATAAAATGCTTTTTTTTTCTTCAGAATACGGTTTTGAAATTTAACATACTTAAAAAAAAAAAAAAAAAAACAATTTATATCATTTCGTCATTTGAATTTTAACAAAAAGGTTTCTAACTTTTTACTAAGCTCTTTATTGTACCATTTTTAATACAATTTACAAGTTTTAAGCAAATATATTATTTTCATACTTACGCACCCATACAAACGCACCCTCTCCCTCTTTCATTCCCACACGCACATGTATCCTCTCCCTCATTCATTCACGCATACACACATTCACATACACATGAATACAAACGTCACACAAATACAATTACTAAACTTCTTTTCTTATATATTATGTGTCATTATATTTACAGTGGATTTTTTTAATTGGCTTTAGTATTTTTAAGATTTTTCTAATTATTTTGTTTATGTAATAGCTGTAAAAATCCCAAATAAAATGAAATAAAATAAAATAAATAAAACTTTGGGTAAGCTTTTAGCTGAACTAAAGAATGATATCAGTTTCCGAGGCGGTCGTACCACATTGTGGAAAATTATCCTTCAAATCGGATTTCGATTTTAAAAATGTGGGTCTGAGAGAAAAGTACTCATGGAACGACATGACATTGTAGCTTGGAGATAAAGATACTTAAACATTTTACGTCAAAATCGTAATGATGGTAGACCTGTCGTGTTTCTTGATGAAACGTATATTCACGCTTCATATTCAGTAAAAAAATGCTGGCAATCTGAGAATGAAGAAGGTGTCGTGACCAGCGATTCTGCGGGTGCACGATGGATTATAGTTCATGCTGGTGGTGAAATGGGCTTCATACCAAACGCGCTCTTGATATTTAAGTCTCAGTCTAAATCAGGTGACTATCATGATGACATGAACAGAACAAATTTTATGAAATGGCTACAAGATAAACTCATACCAAATTTACCGCCCAATTCTTTGATAGTCATGGATAATGCTCCTTATCACACTGTGAAGTTAAATAAGGCACCAACATTAAGTTCCACCAAAGCAGATATGCAAACCTGGATAATAAATAAGGGATTATCTTATCTGCCTAACATGGTCAAAGCCCAACTTTATGAAATAATAAAAGAACACAAAGAAACTCCAATATATGAAGCTGATCAACTACTTGAAGCTTATGGTCACAAAGTAACTAGATTACCGCGTTATCACTGCGACTTGAACGCAATTGAATTTATGTGGAGTCTTGTGAAAAGGCGAGTAGCGAGCCAAAATGTGGGACAAGACACAAACAATATTGTCAAATTAACTGAAGAAGCTTTCCAGTCGGTCACTACAGAAGAGTGGCAAAAACAATGTGAACATGTGCGCCACATAGAAGATAAGCTGTCTGAAAGAGATGAATGTATGGATGCTGAAATAGACAAGTTCATAATAGAATTAAATAATGAATCTGATACAGAATCTGACAGCAGTTCCGAAGACTCAAGTTCGACGGATAGTGATTCTACATGGTCTGCTATCCCCTTGGATCATTCATATTAAAAATAAATAAAGTTATTATAATTTATTTATTTTTATTTATTTATTATTCACAATTTAACAATATTACAGTTACCAGTTATCAAAAAATAATAATATAATAAAGGTACTAGGAACGTCAACCCCATTCGAAATTGGCTTTCAGCGCTTACAGCGCGCTGCTTTGACTGTTGAAGTATGGGTGAACTGGTCAGATGAGTGCTGTGAGTAAGCTCAATATTTTTTAATGATAATAGTTTTTTCAGATAACAATTTTTTAATGTGCAAGTGGTGAATCTTAGAAGGTGAATATGGCAACACAGCTCTGAAGTTAGCCAACATAACAACTAGAGGCAGAGATAATGTAGAACTATTAATAGTTACTAGAGGTAAAATAACTGTGAACAGACTGTAGTGACAATTATGCACTTTTATTTAAACTTGTTTTGTAATTGCTGTTATTAAAACACCCCCGTATTGTTGCTGTATGAATGTAACTAAATTTAATAATTCCAACATTACATACCTGCTACATAATTGCAATTTTTGTAAATATTGTTTATTGCAGATCTTTGCCTAATCAACCAGCTGTTGTAGGGGTGGAAAAGTTGGCACCCACTAAGCAGGTGGTAAACCTCGAGCCATTCAGAACAGTTCCTGCTGAGATGTTTGTTCATACATCTAGTATTAACGCCGTATTGAAGAAAGGGTATATATTTTGATTATATTATGTACTACTACTATGAATTAATAACTAGCCACCATTAAACTCGAACTGTATGTGCTAAGTATTAGAAGTGCAACGTTCATCTGTGTTTGGGGAATGGAGTTGAATGTTTTGTTTTGTGTTTGTTTTGGATTTGCTGTTACTTGTCCTCAGTGCGTTGAGCAAAAAGAGCTAAATAAATCTAGATGTCTCACTTACTTGTATTAAGAAAGGGGAGATAGAGTTTTCGCAGCGCGGAATATTAAATGAACACAACATACAACTTTTCTAGTTATTTAAATTTGTTTTATATTATAAAAAATTATCTTGTCTTATATTACGAAATTAAAACACTTTCTTTACAAGAATTTGTAGTAATTAAATTATGCCATAAATTGTACAGTTTTTGAATTTTATGGGAATTGTACAAAATTAATATTATAAGTATTATTTTTTACAGAGATCAAGTAAGAACAGCGCAGTCAACACTGAAAAAATATGATGCCGTGATCTTAATTTCCAAACTTCATTCGGTCACAAACATTTTTGGCTATTTTAAAATTATTTGTAGGTTGATTACTATCATATACATAATTAGGTACTATTTAGAAAAATAATTATGTAATAATAATGCTAAATCCAAAAGTAAGTCTGAAATTTCCATTAAAAGTAATAGGTATTCAATTGAGTCTTAAATTTATGTCACACAATGTTATATAAATCCACAATTTAAAAAATAAATGTATTAAAAAAACTTTATTGTTTCATTATGATATGCATACTATGATTTCGATTCGCTGTCTCTGTTTTCACTCAAAGTTAGTGTTTTTAAGTACTATTTTATTTTTTTAAAAGAGATCAAAGCAGGATAGATAATTTCCATAATTCAGTTTACCATTGAAATAATTCAACAACAAAAACAACTTTAGTGACCCCGCGGTGTAATGGTTGAGATGCTCGCCTTATCTACTTTGTGTACTGGGTTAAATTTTCAGTGTAATTATAATTCAGTAAATGTATTTCTTCTTACTAAGCCTGGGTATATTATGTAGTAATTTGACATTGTTGTTTTTAATAGTTTTATGTTCGTTTACTAAATTCTCCCGCTAGAAAGCATAACATGGAATAGAAATAATAAAACATACATCGAGTTTTACTAGGGCTCTGTTCTCTTGTTTTTTTTCTGCTAAATGCTCATCTTAGGTTGTGTGATCAGCCAGACTTTAAAAATCATTCAAACTGGTCAAATACATTTTTTTTTTTTTGTGGGTATAAAAAAAACAAAAGTATGCATTATTCATTGTTAGTCAAAGTAAAAAACCTTGCAACTGTTGTGAAGATTTGATGATTTACTCTTTTCACACAAGTTAGTAAACAATTGAATTTGTTATAATAACTTTTACTGTAATTTAGGAATTTTTGTGATTTTTTAAAAGTCTGAGCCAGATCTAATATTAAATTATACCTCATTCAAACTTTGAATGTGTGAGGTGACATTCTATATTAAAACATATTTTTTGATAAAAGGTAATTTTAAATTAATGAATTTATCCACTTTAATTTATTTAAGAGAACTAGATTTCTAGCGGCATTGATCTTCCCATCAGCATCTATACAATAAGATTTTTCTAGTGTTGTGGACATTTTCTGCAAAATGAGGAATATCGTTTTTGTGATCCACATTATTTTCAGAAGGTGATTATTACAGTTTTTTTGTATGAAAGCGTCAGCTATTCTCAATTTTTTTAATGATCATCATACCCCCTACACCAGATGGTGCATAGGTAAATGCATTGGTACTCCAATGATGGCAGGATGATTAGTCTCATGCTTCAGATCCAGTCCAGGCATTTTAAAATTTCACAGTGAACCATTGTAAAAATTCCATGTCAGCCCTCCCGGGAATCCTGGAGACCTAAGGCATGGTAGTCACAACAAGATCTAACCAGTGCACCACGAGGCAGACTTATCTACACTCTTCCAGGGTTCTGGTTCTATTTTACACGCAGAACTTGGAAATGGACAGTTTATTGATCTGTTCGTATTAATTTTTTCATAATAAGGTCATAAACCTAACATCCTCCGAAGAGATAAAATCACGAGTATGTAATTTTAGTAAAAGACCGAAAACCACTTAAAAAAAATAACACCTTAAATACAAAACAGTATTTAAATAAATAAATAAAAAAACAAAAAAAATCTTACTACAAAAGACAGTTTGTAAAGAAATAATGATCGCGTGGTTTTTATTTCCTAGAATGCATATTCAAACAAGTTTTATGCAGAAAATATATATCTGGAATATATATTCATGAAGTCGATGAATTAATATTATTAACCTTTGATACTAAAATTGATAAGGAAGATTATTAAGATAATGTTTGATTCTCAGAAAAGTGGTGTAGTTTCAGAATATTAGGTATTCAATTACATATCTCCATCCTAGATATTCAACATGGATGCCTTAATCCCACTGTCAGGGGACTCATCTTTACGTGCAAAGTGTAGGTCATACACTAATAATTATGAAGATAAATAATCTTTGTAAAAATATAATTCATAATTTATGAATTTCTTTCATTTCTTATTATCAAATAAGTGTTAACTCATTCACCGCGGTGCTCGCATATATCTGTGAGCGCCTTGACAGCATTACTATGCGGTGCTCACAGCATATGCAAGTAATTTACTATCAAAAAGGTTTGTAGCTAAAGTATTCATCAAGAATTAAATCTTTATATTCGTGGTCAGTAACAAAATAACTGTTTAAACTAATAAATAAATTTTGAACTCGGGTAAAGGATTAACAATCACACTAAAATGAGTCATTGGCGATATTATATTTTTATTAATTGGTGTAAAGGCGTGAAGCCTATCTTTTTTCCTCATCCAAATGTGTAAAAAATATTGTTAACCGAAATATTCATAATATTTAAAAAAATCATAATTAATTTAAAAAATATAAATTGAAAGTAAATTATGATCCACTCAAAGTTTTTAAAATCATAATCCTGATACTTATTATGTATCCTTACATTTTGAAAATAGAAATTTTTTTTGATCAATAATTTTTCAATGAGGAACTTCAGCCCTACGGGAAATTGGATACAAAAAATGTTTTCTTACGCGGGGTAAAAATTAGAGCATTAAATTGTACAGCAAAGTTTCTTGAAAATGTACAGAAAAAATAATAAAAAATATTTTGATAAAAACGCACTACTTTAAATGACGTCACTGGTTCATGTGAATCAACCCATTATCTGAGAGCTATGGAAGATTTCCGGTCTGCTTGTTGCTTCTGGACCAATAGGAAGAACTGAATGGGAATAAGCGGAAATGAACCTCTGACGTCACACGCGGAGTTATTTCAGAAATACAAAACTTTAAAAAATCGTAGCGCCGATAATACGATATGTAAAAATTAAAAAAAAAAAATTTTGACATAGTTTAACAGTCTTTTAACGAATAAAAAATTTGAAAAAAAACACTGAACTTCCTCATTAACCTGAGAAATTTTCCCATTGTTTTGATGGATGAAAATTATACGGACTACATCCTGGAAACAATATAGCCTGTACTTGAAAATACTTTATCTTACACACTAGAGGCGAAGAAAAAATACCACATTAAAGATAATAAAATAATTATAAAAGGTAAGTATCTAGTGTACTTGAAGCAGTAAACAATGAGGTCCCTGTTGAGATTGTCGATACTGTGGCTAGCCCTGCTCTTAGCCTTTGTTTCTTGCCAACAGAAATGGTGGGAAACAACGGTGGTTTATCAAATTTACCCAAGGTCTTTTAAAGATAGCAATGGGGATGGCGTAGGAGACCTTAATGGTGAGTCTAAAGTTTAAGTTTAAAAAAATTTGCAAGCCCGGGTGAGGTCTTACAGAGCTTATGACTTGATATTGACCCTTTCTTTTTAATCTTTGTTGAGATATCCACCAATCTAGATAAAATCCTACTAGGGCTAAATCAAATGAACCTGTATAGAGATTTTGACATATTTTGTATTCGTAACAGAATATAACTAAAATTAATTTCAGGAATAACTCAGGGTTTAGCGCACATAAAGGATGCCGGAGTGCGTGCTATTTGGTTATCTCCTATTTACAAATCTCCGATGTACGATTTTGGTTATGACATTGCGGATTTCAAACAAATCCAACCAGAATACGGAACTATGGAGGACTTCGAAAATCTGCTGTTGCAAGCCAAGAAACTAGGTAAGCTCATATTTCAATCAGTTCTGACACTAGAGAAATAAAAAAAAACCTTTTTCTATAATTAGAACAGTATTAGAGTATCTCTTTTTCATCGTTCCACATCTGTTTTCCAGTTAGAACATATTTATTTTCTTATTTTACATAATAAAACACCTCACTGGACATAGCCAGTGTCGAGGCATTCATTTACATCATTGACATATAATACATAGGCATGCTCTATAGAGTAAAATATTTTAAAATGTAGTGACATGAAAAAGTACCCATAGTTACTAAGTACTGTATACTAAGTATCGTTCAGTGATAATGTCGACGTTTGTGCCTGAAAAAGAACATTTGCGCACGCATTGTTTTTCTTATTAAATTAAAAGAAAAAGGCCATGGAAAATCATCGTTTGCTGGTAGAAACATATGGTGAGCACGCTCCATCGATAAGAACATGTGAGACACAGTTTTGACCATTTAAATATGGTGATTTCAATGTGAAAGACAGTGCACGCTCTGGTAGATCACAAAAGTGCAAAGATGAGCAATTGCAGGCGTTACTGGATGATGACTCAACTCAATCTCAACAGCGATTGGCAAAAGCATTAAATGTGTTTCAAAAAACAGTCAGCAGACGTTTACGAGCAATGGGGAAGATCAAAACTCAGTAAATGGGTATCACACAATTTGAATGAATGCCAAATGGAGAATTGCAAAGTCACTTGTGACAACTCACACAGCAAAACTAGTTAAAGACACCTTGAAATTGCTTGAATGGAAATCCTTCCGCACCCGCTGAACTCCCCCGACCTGGCGCCATCTGACTATCACCTCTTCGCATCAATGGGGCATGCGCTCGCAGAGCAGCGCTTTAGCAATTTTGAGGTAGTTGGAAAATGGCTCGACAAATGGTTTGTCGCAAAAGACAAACAGTTTTTCTGGCATGGTATTCATAACTTACCTGAAAGATAGGTGAAGTGTGTAGACGCCGATGGCCATTATTTTAAATAAACAAAAAATAAAGAAAATTACCCGTTTTCTTTACCACAAAAAACATGAAAAATTATGCATATACCTGGTATATATATCTTTGTGACTGAGCGGATGAAGAACACAGTTATGTATGTGAAAAAGAACCAGAACCCTAGACAATTGTTTTTGGCTTGATGGCTACTCTTAGGTAAGATTCCGAAAAAGGAAATCATGTGGTGATAAGCAGTAGCGGCGTTAGGGTAGGTAGCAGATATAAATTTTATCCACTCGCTCATCGAGCGAGTCCAACTTACTCGTAAATTTCCTAAATCTAGCGACAAACTCGTTATAGTGGCCCACGATGAGACTATAACTACTCCAAAAAAGTCATTTGAAGTTGAATTTTTCTACAGCCTTTTGGACACTACCTTAATTTCACTCCATGAAAGATTTGAAAAGTTAAATGAGTACTCAAAATTTTGGTTCAATATAAAAAAGAATCCGGAAAAACCAGACCTACTCAAACTCTGTGGTAATTTCCAATTGAAATTAACAGTAGATTCTAAATCCGATATAGATGGTTGTATGTTGTGTGATGAACTCATAAGTCTAAAATCGTTTTTACCTGTCATTGTTTTGAATTTTATCAAAGATCGTAACTAACAAGAACTGTACCCAAATTTATGGATAGCGTTGCGAATATTGATCACTATACCTACCTGTAACGATTACTAGTGGGGAAAGGAGTTTTTTTAAGCTTAAACTGATAAAAACTTGTCTACGATCGACAATATCTCAATCTAGATTCACAAACCTGGCATCTTTGTCAATCGAAAATGAAATTGTGGAAAACATAAACTTAAGTACGTATAAAAAAGTTCACTGAAATAAAGGCTAGAAAAGTAAAATTTTATTAGTATTTTTTTCATAAATGGTTATTTCATTATAAACCTTGCCTTTTTTCGTATGGGTCCGAAGGGGTGGAAGATAGGGGGCACCGTAGAAATCCCGCCCAGGGCGTTGGTAGTGCTAAAACCGGCCCTGGTGATAAGTTCACTTAGTAGTGAGTGGTTGGCACATCCGCCTATCATGCTAGAGGTCTTACATTTAATTTCTAGCAGGGAGATGTGAAATATTGAAGTCAATACTTTTCTAGACTACAATATTTCATTGTCCCTGGACTGGTACCTGAATCATAAGACTGATCACTTTAACGTCCATGAAATAAAATTGATCCAGATATATTACAATTAGAATCCCAATGCAGTCCCCTATCAAGCCCTGGGTGCGGACAGGGAAATGATGATGATATATATACGGAGTCCATTATCAACAATAAGTCATTTACATATATTCTAACATTAACATCATCATACATTTATTGCAATCTCACATCAGATATTATGTTGACTGGGCAACAACTGTAAAATCATTGCAACTGAAGTTTTTACTAATTCAGTAAAGAACAGCGTGTATTTTTTTACAGACATTAAAGTAATATTGGACTTTGTACCAAACCACAGCAGTAATGAGAGTGAGTGGTTCCGTTTGTCAGCTAACAGAACTAAAGGATACGAGAACTACTTTGTGTGGGCTGATGGCAAGGCCGATCCCAACAACCCCGGGAAACATCTTCCCCCCAATAACTGGGTAATGGACGGAAATCCTAATTATATTGTACAGATAGATACTCCATACTTACGTAGCTTTTTATCTCACAAATTCAATGTTTGTAGGTTAGTGTATTCCGTAAAAGCGCTTGGGAGTTTAATGCAATGCGAGGCCAATATTACCTGCATGAGTTTGTTATCGGGCAGCCTGATCTCAATTACAGGGAACCTCTGTTGGTTGAAGAAATGAAGGTAAGATGTCAATGAATAATTATTTCAAAAATTAAAAATTCTGTAAGAAAAAAAATATTCAGTAAGAAGCAAATGTAATTTTTCAATAACAAGATATAAAATTTATACGTATGCAATTCACACATTTTATAATTAGATTTAAACATGTTTAAAAACATGTTTTTGATTATTTTTTCAGAGCGTTTTAAGGTTTTGGTTAGAAAAAGGAGTAGCTGGTTTTAGAGTAGACGCTGTTCCTTTCCTGTTTGAAGTTGATCCAAAGGACTTTGGCGGTAAATTTCCAGATGAACCTCTGTCAAGTGTTATGGGCCTATCTCCTGATGACTATAATTATCTGGACCATATATACACTCAGAATCAGGAGCCGACTTATGATATGATATATCAGTGGAGAGCTGTACTGGATGAGTTTGAAAAGAAAGATGGTCTGCCCCGAGTTATGTTGGTGGAGGCTTACGCGGACATAAAGTTGGTTATGAGGTATTATGGAAATGGAACGGTTCTGGGAGCGCACCTTCCATTTAATTTTGAATTCCTAAATGGTATAAATAATAACTCGGATGCCAGAGACATTAAATTTGTCATCGATAAATGGGAGACGTATATGCCTGTTGGCAAGGTTGCTAACTGGGTGGTGAGTCATACTTATGTATAATTAAATTTTATAGTTTTGAGGATGATCCAGGAAAATGAGATTGTCAATATGTAAAAGTATTTTTAAATAGACTTATTTTCCATTTTCATCTGGGGTTAAAACTCTTTGAAATGACGGCTAATAAAAAGTATTAAGGACCAATATAGCACAAAAAATCATAATGTATTTATATTTCAGAATGGCAATCATGATAATAGTAGAATGGCAACAAGACAAGGCATTGACAGGGCGGACATAATGAATATGATTGCTTTAGTACTGCCGGGAGTAGCTCTAACTTATCAGGTAAATATGTAATGTAGTCCAGGTTAACATGACACAATTGTTGACCTTTCTTAGTAAAAATAACATTTTTTTTGCTTTTCTAGGGAGAAGAACTTGCAATGACAGATGGAGAAGTGAGTTGGGAAGAAACTAAGGACCCACAAGCTTGTAACACAGACGATCCTATTAATTACTACAAGTCTTCTAGAGATCCAGCGCGTACTCCTTACCAGTGGGATGATACTAAGAATGCAGGCTTTTCAACTGGAAACAAGACCTGGCTACCAGTGGCCAGTAACTTTAAAACTATTAATCTCAAAGCACAACAGACAGCCTCTAGAAGCCATTACAAGGTAAGTGTACTTTCCCAATATACGTGGTGCAGTTGGCTAGATGGCTAACTGTGAAATTGGCACTGCGGGCTTGATTCCCGTCAGTTGCAAGAAAGAAATCCAAGAAATATTTTTTTTTTTAGTTGGTCTAGGTATTATGGTGTGTATTTCATAACTTCCTTCCATATCCTCTCTTCCGCTGCAAAGATCCAAATAATATGATCGAACACAACACTCTAGGCAGCATCCATGGAGTATCCAGTTAGACAACAAGAGACAGCATGCATCGCACTAATCTCATATAACTATGCCGATCTCGCTCATTGTTGCCGACCTCGCCTAGAAACACTGATTTCTCTCAACTACAACGAACATGCTCAACTACACTGAACTCGCTCCTCTATGCAGACTCATCTACGTCGATCTCGCAAAGCTACACTATTCTCGTAAATTAAAAAAATCAACAATGTCACGCTACGACATTGCTTCCAACGACAAACATTAGACCTGCACAAGCATCAACGTTTCATAAATTTACTTATTAGAATGATAACTTTATCGGAGCATCCTGCAAGCATCATATCCAACCTTTGCAAGTCATGGGAAGAATCTTCATAACCCATTCTACACATTCGGTTTGTACTGAAATTCTCCGTTCGCCAACAAAGACTACTCTTTGCCATGAGAAAGCGCATTACCTCACTCTATAGATATCTGTCAATTTACAATGAGATATTTTTCGGCAATGACCATCTGACAAACAACAGCTGGATATCAACCTACAGATGATTTCTGCATTCAAACTTTAGTGATAACAATTTACTAAAACATTTACACAAAAAAATATCAATAATTTCCATTATGCATTGTATTGTTTGCTATGGATAATTATTTCAAAAATTGCAACGCGACACATCTCTCCTGTACTCTCTCATGAGCGTTATTATGCCCGTCTTTAATTTGTTACTTGTATCTAAATATAATTAAATAGTAATTCTAAACTCCAACGTGTTTCTTGTCTATGCTTCTACTGGTGTGGGGACTCCTCAACACACACCCTCAAACTCCTATCAATATTCTAGAATAAGACCTATTGAAAAAAAACTGTTGATATGCATATTGGGATTATTTATACAGTGCTACTTTTGTGAGATTACCTCAGTAGAATGTATTTATTTATTTCTTTTTTCTTTTACAATTTATGTATTACTTTTTTTACATTAATGGTGTCCCGTGCCGAGGGAGACATTTTATACAATTTTGAAACATGCCTTATTAAACATAATTAAATCAGGTTGTGGTCCCGTGGCTAGTGTTGTAGACTCAAGGATCAGAGGTTCAAGGTTTAAACCCCACTTATCCCAACTTGATTTCCATTTTCTAATAGTGAGTTATTTACAACTCGTTGAAAATGGCCACCAAAATTGAAATATTTTGGTAAATTATAAGAACGACAATATTTCTTTTTATAAAAAAAAAAAGTATTTATATATGTATACACACACGCACACATTATTTGTCTCTAATTTTTATTAAAGAGATCGTGTTTTGTAATATTCTAGTTTTACCAAGATCTAGTGGCCTTGAGAAACACCAAGGTACAAATGGAAGGAGATTTGACAGTGAAGGCACTTTCTGAAAATGTTTTGGCAGTGATGAGGTAAATGTGTTCATTTTTTTAAAAAAGGTTACACACAATACTGTGTATTCCGCCCGACGGTTAATTCTTTTAATGCATTATATATAAATAATATCACATCATGTTTTCTATCCACTTCTTCTAAAAAAAAAAAATCACATATTGTGCCATAATTTATTTTCTTAACTTTAAAAAAAAACATTAATAATTTATATCACAATTATAAAATCCTTTCTGTCAGCTTATGATATCATTTGCCTTTTCTTTAAAATGCTACTCGTCGCAGAGTAATTTCTCAGTATGGAACATAAGAACGCTTCACAATAATTGTTGAGTGCTGTCAGTTTCACTATAATATATAGAAATAAAGATGTTTAATTATTACAGATCGTTGCCTAATGAAGCTACGGTTGTCGCTATTGCGAATTTGTCTCCGGTTGAACAGACAGTAGATTTGGCTCCATTTAGAATTCTTCCGCCTGAAATGACCGTATACACGTCAGGCATCAATTCTAAACTCCAGAAAGGGTACCGAAATATTTCTACGCACAATTTTTTACATTTCATTATTCTAATTTTTTTTTTAATACATCAACTTTTTTTCAGGACTCGGGTGAGAACTTCAGGATTTACAGTATCGCCTCACGATGCCGTAGTTATTAAAACTTAAACACAATACTAGAAGAAACGGGAAATAACATGTTGAAAAAATCAACTGGAATATAAGTATTTTAAAAAAAACTTCGATGATAAAGAATTTGTGTTGAAAATACATATGAATTTCACATTAAAGTTAAACAAGTTAAAATAAAAAAAACAGATTTATTAAAATCATACTTCTTGAAATATACTTCTTTAAATAAAGAGCTATTATTATATATGTTCGTCCAAATATTTGT
This sequence comes from Micrasema longulum, assembly GCF_059751315.1. Lineage (NCBI taxonomy): Eukaryota > Metazoa > Arthropoda > Insecta > Trichoptera > Brachycentridae > Micrasema > Micrasema longulum. Next base: position 192,378 of record NW_028279113.1, read on the forward strand.
ATGGTAATTTTTAAGCAGACTTGTATGGCACTAACTAATAAATAAACATTTGCAATTTTTTTGTAATATTAATTCTCCATTGCTCCTTCCAAGAAACACAAGCAATCAACAGTATCTATAACGGCATCCAAGTCCTTTTTTGTAATGATTTTTCTCTTTCCTTTGGCAGTATAAGCGTATGCTTCTTTGGCTATTGAGTCTATGAATAGTTCCTAAAAACAAGACAAAGGTAAATAATATTTAACCACTGAATTTCATTTTAAAGCTTTTAATACTATTTAAAAATATTAGTAGAATTTTTCTCAACCGAAACACTGTATTGGTAGTCGACCGGTAGCGGTTATATTGGGAAGGTCATCGGAGAAAAGTAAGTCAAAGATCCAGTATGATTGCTGTGTTTCCATCTTTGCTACGTTATTTTATGGCGCAAAGCGTACAATCTACACTTACTTAAAAAATAAAATGGATTTTAATAATCGGTGCTGTAGAAGTGCTCACAAAATAATTGAGATAGAATAAATTAAATTACTTACTGTGGCTTTCGTGACAGCAAAAACTGCATCAGTACTAGCAAGATTCACATCAGGGTCCATTTTCATAATTGTTTTAATTCTCGCTAAAGGCAGCTGAGTTAGTTTCACTATTGTTTCCGACTTCGTTTTTTCAATGACTGAATTGCTGGAGTTAGTAGTTATTTCTTGCTCAGTATTTTCATCCGTAATGTATTCTATATTTTCGGGTGATATTTCGTCATTCATTTGAGCCATTCCTAAATCATCTTGAGAGGTCATGATACAAAAGACGTTCGTAAATAAACTGTGTAGTGTAACAAATAAATGAAACTGTAATCAAATTAAGATTTGCACTTAACGAATCAAATAATTAGATTCACTGTTATAACCTATATCAAAGTTGTTGACAAAAATGACAAATGACAGTTGAGCTTGAGCGTTTTCTCATTTCGCGCTCAAAGCTACCTGGCTCATGCTTGCCATATTTAAAATAAATATTAAAGATACCTACCATAAAACTACAAAATAATCCAACTTTTATGAAAGGGGCTAGACATAGAGGATATCCTGGGCTGGTTTTCTGGACGCTATCGCAGGTGTGGAAAACGCTTTGACAGCGTGTATTTAGTATTATTAATCTGTGTATTAAGTACGTAAACACGCGCTAATAAAGCGTTCCTTTCGCTCGCGAAAGACTGAAAAAAAACAGTGATATAAATTATGTCACCGTTGGTTAGTATGGAATATTTAGGATTTTTAATCGTCTATCACAAGAAATGGAGATTACCCAATCAAAAAAAGATACCTGTATTTGGAAAAAATAGAAATAAACTCTATTTGAAAACTTCATGTTAAAAATAATATTTTGGATAATTCAAAAACATAATTGTTCCCCGCGTCGTTTTCATTGCTACACTATTTAAAATCTAAGTAATGATAAAACATTAAAAAGAATTGCAATAATTCAAAATAAATCAATGTGCATAATTTATAAATTACAGTTGACAACCGAAAATTAAGACAATGATAAAACTTTTGAATATTATGTCAATTGATCAGAAAACCAAATTTAATGTTGCTAAATAAACTAACAAAAAATATTAAAGGAATAATACCAAGACGTTTCCAAGATAAATTATAAAATCAATATAATATTATTTCTGTAAATTAGAGTCCTATCATTTATTGTTGTTGTATTCAAATAATGAAAAAGATTAACCTGCGGCCAATTGGCATATGTTTGATAGAATGGACTTTAGCCTGTTGCGAGCATTTCCCGGCTACTTTTCTCCTCGCAATTACTAAAATGCCTATATGTACACTAAGTTAATGCACAAATGGATCTGGAAAAAATAGAAAAAGCGATGGTACAACCTTTCACCAGTAAGTGATGTTTTTATCTTAATGAATACTGGTTTAAAATAGTTTTTTAATGTTAAAAAACGTTTTATTAATATGTTTCCAGTATTTATTAGTCGTAAGCTATCTCCTGTCTCTGTTCCTCTCAGTTAGTCGGGCGTATAGTGAAAAGATGAACAAAGGTATGCGGAAGAAAGTGACATGCTGAATAGAACTTACATTTTAGACTGATGTAAACAGTCCGTGCTTTTTACTGTACTACGTGTTTTGCTTTCCAAAGTCGACGTGACGATACTTGCTCCCTCATTTTTACGACTGTTTAGCTCGGATTTTTATGAAGTATCATCTCTATATATTATACCTTAATGGTTTTTGATGCGTATTGTTACTATTTTATACTCTTTCTGAAATTATTTTTCCAAATATTTTTATTATCTGTACCAAATATGTGATTATCTTATGCTCACTGTTATTTAATTTGTATTATTAATACCATTTTTAAAGTTTTTTTATAAATATTTAATTTTTGATTCTAACATTTCTCGTATTTACTTTATACCTACTGTTTTTTTTCAATGCATATTTTTATACCTAGTTATTGATACTACATTATGTCCATATTTTTATATTTTTTATTACGCATTGTTTTACTTGCACTGAAACGCACGCTTTTTTGGTTTATACATATCTTTAAAAATAAATATACGCGTAATATATACGCGTATATCGAGTTGTTACTTACTTTTAAAATTATTGCTGTTTGTACTTACCTTTATTATTTTTGTAAATGCTCCTTCGGCGTATTGTAAAATGAAATAAATAAATAATCAACATTATGTACACATAATCATTATTCTTTCAGTTAGAGGCCGTGCAGGCCCATTCGTCGCACACGAATGATGCAAAAGATTAAGTTTTTTGTGTGTATTTGTTCCAGTATAAACTTTATCTGCTCATATAGGGCGAATTGCTATCCTAGTAATTTAATCACAGTAAGCTAAAACTACAATAACGGATAGTCAATTAAACATTCGAATAGGAAGGTCTAAGACTTGAATTTAATATTTCAAATGATATATCGACCTTTTTTTGCTTATAACATTTTCCTTTTATCGTTATGTAGTTCATATTTCCTTTTTTGATCAAGATGCTCCCGGGGGTCGTCCTTTTGGTTCGCGCCCTCTATCGTTTTTTCTACGACAGTGTGCACGTGTGCAGGTACTATACATACTATTCTGAAGGCTCTCGCGGGGTTAGCGATCTTCACTGATAAATCAGTAGTAGACTAAAGTCTATTGTTTCATTATTTGTAATATGGTATCTGCATATGATTCCCAATAGTATTGAAACAGTGTAAATAATAAAATTAAAGTAATATATTATAAATGTTATATTTGAACCACTAACTTTGTGGTTATTCATTGTAATAAAATAAATAAAACAACTTTGTTTATAAACACTATTTTTTTATATTTTTCCACAGACTGGTTTTAAAGATAATCAAGCTTCTTTCTCAAGGTTTACTTAACTAATTAATTAATTCCTATTTTATTTTATTTTATCAGTATGCTGCTAATGAAATGAATAAAAGTATTTTTTTCTTGAAAGGATGGTAATGTGAGATGGATACCTTCCAAAATAGACAGGAGTGGACTAAAATAAATATATTTTATATGATTATTTTTTTAAATAATGAAATGCTTTATATATTATTTAGAAATTTCGAAAATCTCTATTCTTCACTTAGCACCATTAGACATTATTATTTACCTTAATTAGGTACTAATAACCTATATTTTCATATTTGTAATTTATACATTTAAGTACTTCATACACGTTCAACTGTAGATAAAATTTAAGTTATCTAATTACAATAAATTATTAGAGGTGGTAAAAAAGTTATTCTTCCGAAACAGCTGAAACCATTTTACAAAAAATAAACCGTTCTTTTAAAACTGTTATTATTTGTAATTTTGGAAATACCTAAAATTTTCTTATAACTGTAACTTAAAAAAAATCTAGTCTCAGGATATTAAATATGTATGCATGTATAACAGTGGCGAAACCGTGGCCATTCCCACGAAAATGTCAAATTAGTCGGGGCTTGTGAAACTGTTTCTTAAATAACAGTTTAGAGCTGCGTGGCTCGTAACAAGAGACGGTTTAATTTACTTTTGCGAAACTGTTCCAGCGTTAGCTTGTGGCAGATTTATCGTCCTTGTTGCTCAAAACTGTTATTTAGAAACAGCTTAATTTGTGATACAATACTTTTCCTGCTATTCCTTTTGAATAATCCAAACGCCCATCTCTAATTAGAATGGACAAATAAGATAAATAACATATATTCCTTATTCTTTCCCCGGGATCACCCATGTTTTATTCTTTCTTACATGTGCTATAATATGGGAAAGGTTTACTATGGATTTTAAAAAGGAAGATAATAAATTATACGTCCATGTAAAAATATATTTATTTTCTGGGTTGGGTAGTAATTCTAAAAATATCATAATCGGTTTTCAAGAGTTATTATTATCAAGAAATACAAAATAATTTCTTTAGAAATGAGTTTTTCTTTTTGGGTATAGGTAAAGCTGCTAAAATTGCCGAATCGAAAGCTTCTTTTAATCGTCTTCTTTTTTTCGAAGAAGTCTCGATGTAAGGCGCATTCAATTTTGAGGCTAAAATTTTAGCTTCTGCTTCAGTTACTGGAGATTGACACTGCGTCTAAAACAAAAATATATAAATTATTACCTGACAAAAAATCTATCCCTGTAGTTAAGCCACCTGGACACACACATGTACATACACCCATGCGCATACACATACATACATTCATAAAACATAAACAATTTATTTAATATAAGGTGAAACTTCATGATTGCCATTTGTATATATATTTTAAAAAAATATTATTTATTTTCATATTTTATTTTCAACATTCAATAAGCATCTCCAATCCAATCAATTGTGTTTTTGCACTACAACATTTCACAGTTCCTGTATTGGAACCTAAAGCGTAAGTCCGATTGTTTTACTTTCGTATAAAAAAAGATTGAGATATGCTATCATAGCCATGAATGTAGTACCCTATGCATCATTATGTGCAGAGCATAACATGTTCTACTATAATTAAAATAATAAACTTTATAAATGAATATTTCATTACTGATTTTAAATTTCATCAATATTATTGTATGTATACATTTTAGTACATTTAAAAAATATATAATATTTACTGGGCATTTGATTAATTGGAAATAAAATATGGTCTTAGAGTATACCTGTTATTATTGATTTTTGAAATTAAATATTAAGTTAATGTACATACATAATATCACACACACTTTTTTTCCAAACTTACAATATTCTAACAAATCAATATTAAAACCCTTCGAATCTGCTCAAAAATCAATTGTTAAAATAATTTTTAAAAAGCTCTTCAGGTACCCCAGCGTCAAGTTATTTAAGGAATTTGAGATTTTAGATATAAGGCAATTATATATTTTTAGAATAATAATGTGTGTGAAAGCAAATTATTCTACCAAATACCAAAAGGAACACTCCCACACTACCAGAAGTCAAACTAGAGGATGAGTCATGGGGTCTACCACAAACTCTAAATTTGGGCAAAGAAATTTCAGGTTTTTGGGCCCCAAAATATTCAATATGTTACCCAAACATTGCAAAACCATTCAATTAAATAAATTTGCAAACATTGGTTACTGGGTTTAGGTAGAGAAAAATCGAAAAATTTACTCAAAAGCATTCTTAAATAATAAATGGTATAAATTAATATTGTATAACTGTATAATAAATTTACTAGTAGTTAGTAATGTTATTGTTTATTTAGCATAAAAACGTCTGCCTTAAAACAGGTTGTACCTAGTTAGTCAATCAATCAATGTGAGAAAAACTCTTGACGGGCGCTGGCGCCGTGGTGCAGTTGGTTAGACGGCCAACTGTGAAACTGGCGTCGCGGGTTCAAGAAAAAAATCCAAGAAATATTTTTTTCTCAATTGGTCTGGGTATTGTGGTGTATTTTTCATTACCTCCTTCCATATCTCCTCTATCTCACCTGCTGACAAGCCTCAAAATAGAGGCTTAGCGGGTTATTCCAATAAAAAATTTAATAAAAAAAACTACAAAAACATTTTTAATTTATAAACATCTATACGAAGAAAAAAAAAACAAATGTCACCAACTACACAATAATCTCATAGCGTCGCGTTACCACGCCGGGAAAAATAATAAAATTTAATAAAGAGTAAATGTTAAATAAAAATAAATAAATGCAATATTTTGTGTGTAAAAGTTAGAACCTTTAGTCCGTGTATTGTGTAGCTGCATTCCCTGAGATCAGCTTGTGTTCCCACGAGGACTAGAGGGGCCTTGGTGCTCCGGACAGCGGGGGCCCAGTACCGGTCTATGGCCCTGAACGTATCGGGCTGCACCACGGAGAAGCACAGGATGATGACGTCAGTCCCGGGGTAGCACAGTTCTCTCAAACCCTTCAGAGAATCCTGAAACAGACAATAATGATTACTGAAATAGCGGAATCAAATACGAGTAACCGGCGTTTTTTTCACGTGAAAAAGATTTAATGTAAAATTTTTCATATTTATGTACCTACACTACTTGTCTCTATATAAAATTATTTTATAAACTAGTACAGGGTGGCGCGCGGCATTGTGTTTTTTAAAAAGGGCGCCATGAAGACCGAGGGAGTCGCAAAGGGTGGGAGATGGTCTCGTTAGAATGAGACAGGCCGAAAAGTGTGCGTTTCAACGGTATTCAGGCAAATATGCAGTTGTGGATAGAGAAAAACTTTTTTCAGTAGAGCCCCTACTTTTTACACGAGCGCTCGACCATCACCATGCAGCGAGTTTACCGTTTACGAGGAAACACGGTCTGACTTTTCTTCATACAAACGTATTCCGGTATTTTCTTCCCGGATTATGGCACCAGAGCAATGATTTTACACACAGATATTTACCATTGGCGTGTCCCTCCCCAACATTAGAGAGGCATCTGTGAGAGTATCAGAAAAACTATCCCTGGACAGGACAATATTCGGGCACAAATTGTCAATATGCCGGTCGCCATGCTTAAGCAAGGGCACGAACGGTTACGAAAAAGGCTTCGCGGAGTGGAAGATGAAGGACGATATTGGCGTAATACCGTAATACCCATGTTAGAGTAAATGTAAAAAATAAAATAAATAAAGTTTCATTTTAATTTTAAAAAGCCACGCAAGTACCACGCCATCTTTATTTTGTTATAAATGTAATATCATAAAATAAAGGAACTTACATTTTTTATTATTTTTTAACTGGTTTAAAGTATTTCGAATACCAAATTATCATTTTTTATCAATAATTCTACAACTGTTAATCAATAATTCTACAACAAAATACGATTCAAGTATGCAATATTTACTTATTTATTATAGACGCCCAAAGGGCTTTTATATAACAGGTACAAAATTATGACTACGCTTCATAGAATAATAAGTCAATATATATGACTAATAGATATTCATTATATAGAAAACATTAATAGTTTTAAAAATAAACAGTTTATTTCGTATGTATTATTTCGATGTAATGTTATCTTGATGCTTGGAAATGTTATTTTCGTGACTGTTACGGGGGGTAAAATAATATTTTGGTATTGGAAGAAATCGGAGATTGCTTCGATAAATAATGATATGTCCCAAACAGGAACATTCGTACCAAATGTGTTAATATGAAATTCGCTAAGTTATATTTATAGTAAATATAAATATGTTTACCTGGCCAGCTGTATCACATAGTTCAACATTTATTGGTCTTCCGTCTACTTCGACAATAACTGAAAAAAAAAAAACATGTATACGTAGAAATAATGCATAAAAAATTGTCTTTCTCACAGTAAAGAAACAAATGAAATATAGGGTTGCAAATTCCATTCATAAAACAATTAAGCAAATGAACGGATTGTGGTTCCTTGTTGTGTTGCTGACTCAAGGACCATACTCGTAGATATGTCCGATATAATCGAATACCACAGCTTGATTCCCATTTTGTATTAAATAGCGAGTTATTTACAATTCCACTCGTCCATGCGCTTTGTAGCTGCACGATGATTGGTTATCTAGCTTTTATATACCAACTTAAAAATACCTAAATTTTATAAATGGGGTCTAGAATTCCAATCGTCTATGCGCTTAGTAGCTGCAAGACGTGTTGTAATCTTACTCCTTTTTATTATTAATATTATTTTTATTTATTTTTTAGTGTCATTAATACACTAAATTTATTTGTCAATTTTTAAAATGTGTAAATGGGGGCTAAATTTCTAACTGTCTATGCGCTCTGTAGCTGCAAGACGTCCTGTAATCTCCTATCTGTTATAATTTTTTATTGATCTTAATTGAAAACGAGGAACTAGAATCCCAACCGTCCATGCGCTCTGTAGCTGCAAGACGTACTGGGATATTTATTAATTGTACAGCGCCCTTAAGGTGATTTTCACAAAAATGGCGCTATATAAATTATCCAACTATATATATATATAACTCATTTAAAATGGCGGAAATATGTAATATTTGGGTAGGTAAGTCGTAAGAACTCAAATATGATTTTAAGGGGGTTAAATCGAAAATACAATTTAATTAGAAAAAGGGACTACTGAGGAAAAACATTCTTAAAATTAATTAACTGCACAAGGGTTTCTCAAAAGGTTGGACAAAATTGTACAGCAGATTACCCCCTGGATTATCAGTAAGTCGGAACGAAACAATCACAAAGCGAAATTGGTGGTTTAAATATTTTTAAAAATAAAATAAAGTTGCCATTTGTATCGGAATAAAATTGACTCAACCGGCTGTCGGTCACTATATGTTTGTCTGCGTTGCGTCCTTCATACTGCAATATAAACACAACACTAATAGCGTCGCTTCCGTACTGACATGGAACCTAAATTCTCCGAGTAACAAAAAGACCGATGTAACGGTTTTTTCATATTCCCACCCGAATGTTGCATTTTTTTCAATGCAGAAAGATGGATAGTGTTCATTGAAGTCGTTTTATGATCTTAACTCGTTTTAAGGTTTTTTGAGTTCAGTCGTTTTCGTTCTAAAGGTGTGATATCAAAATCAGTTATTTTAATAAATATTACGATAAATGTACGAGTACATACATACCTAAGTACCTAGTTTGTTTGTGAAAAATATTAAAAGTTCGCTTTACATATGTAAGAATGACAAACACGATGGTTTATCGCGGTTCGTATTAAAATTAAATGGGATATTATCGGCGCCTTCGCTCCCAGTCGGCGACGGTGACTTTGTACACGCAAGGGGTTCCGATTAGATTCTGAATGAGATCACAATAATTATTTTTAATGTGATTTTCTCAAACCGTGATCTCAACGACGTTTTATATCTAAGCACCACTAGGCATGTACGCGGGACTTACGTCCAGTACTAAGCTGGAACGAACACAACAGGTATCGTGAACACGCGGTGGGCACATAAATATTTAATCTTCGTTGGCAATTTTACAGAGAACGTAAAAACAACCACTGAAATATCTTATCCAGGAAGTTGACATCCACAGTTCTCACAAGTTTCAGTTTACTGAAGTACAAGTAATACTTATAAAGAAAGCCTGAAACTTGAAAGGGGCAAAATGCTCCAAGGAATTATTAAAAAATGTCCGTTTAGTTTACGGACGGGTTATAATATTACTTATTGCTTGTGCATTTATTATTATCGTGCTTTTTTAATAATAATTGAAAAATTACGTTAGTTTAAAAGTAATCTATTATCTCAACCATAGAATTAAGACTATTCTTAATTCCATGGTCTCAACATTTTTTATGTGAAGCATGTAGAATTGCCAAAAAAAAAAACTGAAATTTCTATAGTACAGAGCATAGTAACTCGTAATAATAATATATTTTGTTGCCCTTTAATAATAAGGAATATTTTTGTGTTTTTTAAAAATATTTTTTATTTCCTTTTTTAATTACTATAAAAAAATGCTATATGATCTTTTACAGAATATTTTACATTTTCTTTCTTATGTTACACAAAAATTATAACTGTCCATTATTTATTATAGGAGCAAAAATTCAACATTTTCTTGTATACCCACGAACAGGCCATGCCTCTGTGGGATTTTTTGTTTACTATTTTTACTATCAATATGTGTTTCATTGCGATGTAATTATACTTTATTTTTTGAATACTCTGTTTTATCACTTATGTTTATTGTAAAAAAAACAAAAAAAATAAAATAAAAATAATAAAAAATAAAAAATTATAATAATATTAATTACAACGTGATAAATACAAAATAAAACAATGGTATGCACGGTTAAATGTCGGACTTGTTACCACAACAATTTCTTATAGCCTGACCTACAAAGAAAAATTACAACAATAAAAAAATATTTTTAAAGTTAAAAAAAAAAAAAACAAAAAAAAAAGTTAAGAAAACACAAACTGTTTAAATATTGAAAATATTATGGTGTCTATTGCTTACATAAATTACATTTATTGCATTTTAATTTATTCAATTGCATCTTCCAAACACTCATTTATAGTAAAGAAACATTTATTATTTATGTTCAAAGCATTAACTTTGTGGTCAAAAATTTAAATTAATGCTAGTAAATAAATGTATTTAACCCCTTACCGACGTTTTGTGTCTACCGGTTTCGAGATTCTCTCTCGAGACCTTTAACTCTGCATGTAGTTTACGTATTTTTTCGTAAATACTTTGTATAGTACGGTGATGGTAAAGGTGAATGTGTATTTTAATATTTGGATGTTGGTGTAGTGAGTGGCCTGTCGAAGAGACAGGTGCGTCTCGAAACCGGTAGACACAAAAAGTCGGTAAGTGGTTAAATGCAAATATTTACTAACATTTATTTATTAGAAACGCTTTTAATACTCCTACAATATTATTATTAGATGAATTTCTGGACCTCAGAGGCAGACGGATGCAAATCCAGAATTTGATGAAATGACATTTCGATTTTCGTATCCAATTTATGATCATGTCCATTGAGTTTGAAGAAATTTAAGTCTTAAAATGAAAGAACCAATGTGTTAAGATGCTGAAACTATTAATTAATGCTATAAATAATTAGAAATAACTTCGAGAAAGTATATTCTTTAGGCATGTTTTAAACATTTTACGTTTGGATGTGCATCCGTCTGCCCCTGAGGTACAGATTTTTACTGTTATTTCTTATTATTTTTCTCTTTCCTCATATTTATGTCCACGCACTGTAATTATTAAAATAGAACAACTAAAAAACTTTTTGGTTAGACCTAATTGGGAATATATTTTTATAGGATTGTAACTTTTTGCCGTATCAGATCTGGCCACTGTTGCCCTCCGTCCCATCTTTTTAAAATTAAAATTTTAGACTCCAATGCCTGCGAATGTGGAGGAATGCCTCCAATGGGAGATCTTAATCACATTTTTTTTACATGTCCTTTAATGACTGGGAGGAAAAAATTATTTGATATTTTACTTATGTTTTTTATAACCTTTCCAATTAATTTATCTCAATTTTTTTCTTGTACAAATTGTTTATTGATCAATTCTGTTTATATTTTTTTAAGTTCAAAGTGTTCCCTATTATGATTTGTAATAATTGTGTCATTGAAATAATTATGTTTAAATTAATTCTTTATTTTTTTACAATAAATTTATCTTACATTTTTAGGTTTATGTAAAATATTTTGTCATTATTACTTCCGACGTTTAATTTTCAATTTTAATTTTAATAGTTATAATTTATCATTAATATAAGATTAAGTTTGTTAATATTTTGGTTATTTTGTTGTAGTTTTTCTAGTTATTAAGTTCTATCTTCCTTCTAATTTTACTGTAAGTTTCTATTTTCTGTTAAATAGGCACTTTCAGGTTTTGGTGGGTTTTTCTATAAGTGCCTATTTCAATTTATGTTGAAATTTTTATTGGTTTGGATATGTGTTTATTATTACAATTGATATTTGGATGTTATTCTTGTACTTATATTTTTCTTGTCTTTTGTTTGTATGTGTATTGTTATTCCTGTCTGTTTACGTTTTTCTTATGTTTATAAATGTAACTTGTTTTTGGTCGATGTTATCAAGTTTTGGTAGTAGGCTTTAATAAGGAAAAAAAAAATATCAGAATGGTCATTCAATTGTTTTCAAGTCATTAGAATTTTTTTTTTATTACTTCGGCTTTTATTATATGAGTACCTACCAATGTACCAACTCGTTTCTAACTTAAGTCTCAAATTCAAGAGGCGTAGATCTGCCGGTCGAAAAATAATCATATTATCTTTGTTTCATAAAACTTTTTAGTACATATTTTTACCAGAAATACCATAAAAATATTTGTTCTTATCTGGTCTAATTTTATTTTATTTTTCGAATTCCGCGATTTTTAATAAACGCCATTTTAAAACAACAAAATCCTATTTATGATTTTGTAAGTAATTTAAATTATTATTTTTTTCTAAAATTACTATAGATATTTCCTGTTTTAGAAAGATGGGCATCACAGAAAATACAATGTATTTGTAGGACTTTTAAATAAAGTTCGAGGATACAAAGCGGAGGAAGAAGGAAAGGAATTGAGTAGGATTTTTATTGTTTAGATAGTTCAGAGAGGATAAAATATAACATTTTACGACAATAAAGGAAAACGTGGTTGAAAAAAGGTTTTTTAAATAGCTCAAAAATGTCCAGTACCAAAATAAACTTGATTCAGACTTGCAACAAGTTTGAAGTATCAAAAGTAAAGGTTTGCTCCAAGTTTGCTATTGAAACTACATACACTTGAGGCAAGTTTAAATCAAAATATCTAGTTATCATCCATCAAACTTGTATTATATTTGTTGCTACAAATATGCTACAATATTGCCACAACAAACTTATAATTTCTTTGCTAAATTAGTCATATAAAAATTGCAACAAAGGGTTAAAAATAAATACAATAATCTGCTGCCATTACTCAACATATTTATTTTAAATATATATAAATTAGTTTAGTCTAGTCTAAAAAATATACATTTTAATAAATATACAGTCGGCCTCGTGATGTAGTGGTCAGCATGCTTATCTACCATGCTAGAGGTCTCGGGTTCGATTCCCAACATGGTTGACATGAAATATTTATTTAGAAAGGTGTTTTTACACTAGAATATTTCAAAGTCTCTAGACTGGCACCTGAAGTGTAAAACTGATTTTTTATTTATTTAACTTTTGTACATAATTTTATTTGTACATTGGCGGGCTTATTGCTAAATGACAATTTCTTCCAATCAACCAATAAAATAAAAGTTTTATTTTTATAATTCAAGTCACAGAACATATTCAATAGAAAAAAAAAGCTAAAGATATATAAAAATAGAAATAAACGTATTTGTTTATAAATTACCTTAAATCGAAACTGTTATTACTACTACTACTACCATCACGCCATTTCCCCGTAGGGGTAGGCAGAGAGAATGGACCGCCACACACGTCTATCCTGGCATACACTCCTAGCCTCTTCCACATTCATACATCTTGTCATACATGCCCTTCGGTTCTGTCTGCTTTTGACATGACCAGACTTAAATTTTGGTTTATCTGATCATGCCACGTCTTCCTTGGTCGTCCTCGTCTAACGTTGCCGTTCATTTTTGCCATATATACTTGTTTTACCATTCTCTCGTCGTCCATTCGTTCTACGTGACCAAACCATCTCAGAGACCCTTTCTTAATCTTATCAATTATACTTGTCTCAGAAACTGTTATTCAATGGGAAAAAGGAAATAAGAGGAAAGAGGAAAAAGGAAAGGAGGACAGATTAGGGAAGAGAAAGGAAATGTTTCTTCAGACGTGATTTAAACAGAGATAATGTAGTAACATCTTTGATGGTGGATGGGAGATGATTCCACAGTCGAGCCGCATGCATACTATATGAGTTAGAGAAGAAAGAGGAATTGTGGATGGGTACTAAGAGAGTGCCTTGAGAATTAGAACGAAGAGGTAAACCATGAACTGATAAGCGTTGAAATTTTTCACGCAGGTATATAGGAGCGTTAGGACTATGAAGTACATTGAACAAAAGTGAGAGGGAGTAATAGTCTCTCCGCTGTCTAATTTTGAGCCATTTTAGTTGCCTACGATAAGCAGAACCATCATGTAACAAAAAATGGTCAAAAAATTTAACCATCATGTAACAAAAAATGATCAATTTACGTTGCGATTGGTGTATCAATGCTCAGTGCCCTATGCACCATTAGGTGCGAAAAGGGAATGATGATGGTGATGATGATAAATTTATATTTCTTAAAAATAAAACTGTAATTACAGCCCACACGGACTATTTCTGACAATTCTTCTCAGCAAGTTTGTCAGTATCAGACGAATCCGAATCCTCTGATAAATAAATCCTTTTTGTATTAACAATGTTTTGAGTATGTTCAAATGTTCGCAGACAGGATGGATTTCCTCCCTAGAGAGTAATCTAGATTTGTTGTAACAGAGAGGGAAAACATTTTTGAGATGGGAATAAGAAAGTCTAGGCATTTATACGGCTTATGATCAGAATCCTGGATGAATGTTTTCGATTCAATGGCTACTCTCAGGTAAGAATTATGTGTGGAGACTAGTACGCCAGGTAGTGTATTAGTTAAAGCGTTTGACTATCATGTTTGAGGTCTTCGGTTCAATTCCCGGCAGGGTCAGTTCTTTTGTCGAAGACATGAGTCGTTGAAAAATAAATAAAATATTTATTAAAAAGTGTTTTTCTCTAGACTACCTGTGGTGGTTTTGCTAGTGGAAAAGAATATAACATCTTGCTATTTAAGTAGTTTAAGTAAACATTAAAACATCGAACAATATGAAATACAGTAAAACTCTTTATGTAAATTCTTAGTAAAAGTACGCAGACAATCGATGATTCTCAAACAAAAAGTAAGCAGACGATCAACAAGTGATTGAGTCCTATGTGTTATCATAAATCTCAAGATAACAATAATGACGTACCGCCTCGTATAATTTTTCATACTGACGGGTGTGAACTTAGCATTTTCATAACGTCTAAATTCAAATAATAATGTTCTGGAACTAGACCGCTTTCATTTTGAAATATACGCACGTTGGGTTCGATAAATCGGTGGTGCGTAAAGTGATAAATACATTATGCAGTAGAACCTCTATTCGTCGCCTATCTATTTCTGGGGTCTACCGAAAATAGAATATGACAAATATAGACACAATGTTTCCTATAAGAAATAACTGAAATTAAATTCAAGAAGATTGAAGTAAAAAATACATGTGATATTTCAATTAAATTTAAGAAAATTGAAGTAAAAAAAACATGTGCTATTTCAATTAAATTTAAGAAAATTGAAGTTAAAATACATGTGAAATTTCAAAAACATTTAAGTTTGTAAGTGAAAATTCTTGATGGAAGTTCATTGTAATTTATTATATAAATAAAACACGAGTGATACTTTCATCCACAAATTTGGAATATCCAGTGACCGGTTTCATCGCTTTCGCGACATCTTCGAGACTGGTATCTTTATTAAAAAGTTAAATGTATTTATACAGAACAGAGGTAAGGATAGATAATTCAAAGTTATATGTAAGTAAATTAAATAAAGTTATTTTTATCTTAAGGATCATTATCAACAAATTTTCTATGGGTTATTTCTATGGGATATCCATTCATTAGTTAACTCATACGTACAGGGGAATTATATATATAAAGAAAAAGAAGAAGAAGATAAGATAGGTATAAACGATTAGATTGTATCAATAAATTGATTTCGAATAATTCGTCGAAAGAGGTGATAAAATTTTACAGCGGCTTTGATTGCGAGAATCGAATCAGCGATATAATAATTAAGCTTAGCATAGCGCGACATGGCGCGACTAAAAAACAAAACCAAAAAAGCATCTTAATATTGGTGGTTAGCAGCTCACTAGAAATGTTAGATTGAGGATCTAATGATCAACCGAATTCTAATGAATATGTTATAAATATTTCGTTGATTTACGTATATTTCATTTTTATCCTCACTTTTCAATTAAAACATTAATAATTGAACATAAATACTTCATAAACACATCAAACATTTAACACAAAATAAGATAAGTTATTTTTTGTTTTACACACCATTTTGTGAAAAGGACCTAAATTATATTGTTATGGTATTTGTTCCAATCAATATAGTGTAATCTTTCCGCAAACCATGTTTCGTAAAATTTCCATTGAAAATAAACGTAAAAATGGCATTTTTCAATAAAAAATGATAAAAGCGCCATCTATGAATAATTAGTTTCATATTTTTGTTTAGAATCACCTTGAAATTCCAATGAGGAAGTTCAGTGGTTTTTAATTTTTTTTTAGTTTTTAATATACTATTAAACTAAGTCAAATTTTAAAAAAATAAATTTTTATATAACGTATTATCAGCGCTACGATTTTTCAAAGTTTTGTATTTCTGAAATAACTCCGCGTGTAACGTCAGAGGTTCATTTCCGCTTATTCTCATTCAGTTCTTCCCATTGGTCCAGAAGCGACAAGCAGATCGGAAATCTTCCATACCTCTCAGATCATAGGTTGATTCACATGAACCAGTGACGTCATTCAAAGTAGTCCGTTTTTATCAAAATATTTTTTATTAATTTTCCGTACATTTTCAAGAAACTTTGCCGTACAATTTAATGTTTTATTTTTAAAACATTTTTTGTATACAATTTCCCGTAGGGCTGAAGTTCCTCATTGTTAATGCTTTAATTTAAGAGTGTAGATAAAAAGCATAATATTCTCAAATCGATGAAAAATTTCCCTTTATTGTTGAAATCGTGCTAAACACATACAAAATGTGTTGATAAGAAATGGTTCTCAGAGTCAGAGCTCGGATTTGTGGAGCGGGCGAGAGGGGTGGGCGGGCGGCGCGATGGGCGGCGCTAGCTTCAGAAGTAAGCAACCTTTTGGTTTGTTTAAATTTTAAAAAAAATAATTTTTATTCAAAAACTTTTTTTAATATGCCAACATGTCTTCTTTCTCATACCGATAATGATGGTTTCGGATGTGACAGGGTCCAACAAACAACCTGTAGATCCACTGACGACCGAGTTCTTAATACTGCCATTAGTTATGGTTTAGTGATTCACGATTCTTGTGATTCATGGCTCATGCCTGAAAAACCAGCTGCTCTGTTAGATGATGCGTTTTTCGTTCATGGTATGTTTTTTTGACACAGAAATGCCGAAGAACATTAGACAAAGAATGAATATAGTTCACTCATGTTGTGTCATTGAACATCTCAATCAAAATTAAATATCCAGATAGAATTGTTGCGAACCTTCTCATTCAGTTATTAATGAATTATATTATCACTGAATTATTTATAATGGCCGATTTCAGGCATTTTTCTAGAAAATTAGATAAGTAGAGGTAAAACCTGATATTAAATTATGAGACTTCTATTTTCACCAATAAAATGTTTAAAGTGGAATAATTTTACCACTTTCGTCAAAATAGACCAAATGGGTAGCAAAGAGTTGTAAAGAGCTGAAACCTTTATTGATGCGGGTAAGATCCATCTAAATGAATATGAATAATCTATATACTAGGCAAGATGCAACGCCTGAAAATATTTTTGAATTTTTAAATATCTAATTGAATTTTTTGAGTTTCTAAAAATGTCAGCTCATCAGGAAGAAATACGGAAGCTCAAATATAGGCAGAATGGTGAATGTTACACAGTGTGTAAAGTGGCCACTCGAACCTGCTATGACAGATCATAAGCCCTGTAAATGCCGCGACTTCCATATTCCCCTATGTAAAATGTTCTTCGTCTTTATTGTAATATGTTAATCTAAATAACTGGTTATCTGGTCTCCATATTATAATGTTCACATCAAAAATATTGAATCAGTTCAACATCGATTTTTAAAAAAGATAGGCGGGAGTTTGGGCTTATCCAGAGACCAATATACGTATAATGAGTAAGAAACCGCCGAAGACCGCCGAAATAAATCCGATCTTCTAGTCCTATTTAAAATTCTCAACTCACTCTTTGATGCGCCTGAATTACTGAGCTCGATAAAATTAAATATCCCAACTAGAAACCTCAGACAAAATTTACTCTTCCATACCGATAACCAAAGAACTAACTATGGTTTCCATACCCCTATGTCCAGAATTCTTAGGCCTGCCAACGAACATACCAGTCTTGATTTCTTTGATAACAAGTTGTCTTCTTTCATACGATCACTGATTCAAATTGAATTATAAACACATCTCTACCGCTTCCACTCCCACCAAGTCTACTATATACTATGCGTATTTCTACTTTCTTTTAAAATGATTTTCTATTTATACGTATGTCCTTAAAAATGCCCATTGGGCATATATATAAATAAATTAATTAAGATAATATAAGACAAACTCAAAACGTTGATAAATATTATTATAATTATGGCTATGTTCCAATTTTGCAGGGTGTTATTTTGTCCCATATTATTTAGTCATATTTTTTTTTTTTAAATGGCGTCGTTACGATTTAGGTACCTAAATATTTCAATTTTGAGGACCATTTTTCATGAGTCATAAAATAGTGAGAGCTGTGGCTGAGCGGGGCTCAAACTTCGGACCTCTAAACCGCGAGACTAGCAACGCGTTCATTTTTTTTGTTGTCTACACATAAGAATTCGGTACTTTTAAAAATCACATGAATCACCGAAGACTCTATAATAGAATGCCTACAGCCAACCACTAAAATATTGAACAATGTTTTTAAACGACTATAATATTTCCAAATTGCATATTATTAAAGCCACGGTACCTAGCTATCTAGTAAGAGGCAGATAAGATAATTTTGCGATAAGTATCTAAATAAAGATAATATAAAATTATGCTAATAATTGTAAGACATCTATGCATATTAAACAGTTTGGTATTTTTTATTAGATTACTTAGATAATTTACAATGAGGAACTTCAGCCCTACGGGAAATTGGATACAATAAATTGGTTCCGTCCCTGGTGTAAGGAAGCGAAGTATGGACTTGGAAAAACAGTGATGAAAGTAGGCTGAATGCTGTCGAAATGCGATCTCTCAGGCGAATGTGTGGTAAAACTATGTACGATAGATGCACAAATGTTGAGATCCGTATATTATGTAAGGCTGAGACAAGCATTATCGACAAAATCAAGAAAGGAGCTCTGCGCTGGTTTGGACATGTAGAACGAATGGACAGCGAAAGCACGGCTAAGAATATTTACAATGCGAATGTTGATGGATGCAGAAATAGAGGAAGACCGAGAAAGACATGGCATGACCAAATCCAACAAATACCTTAAGATGGACATGTTAAAAGTAGGAACAAAGGGCGCGCGTGCATGAGAAGATGTATGAATGTGGAGGAAGCGAGATCTGTATGCAAAGATAGAGTGTTGTGGCGTTCTATCCTATCTGCCTACCCTTACGTGGAAACGGCGTGATGGTTTGTTTGTTTGTTTGTTTTGTTTATAAATGTTTTTTTGCGCTAGGAAAAAAATACAGCATTAAATTGTACAGTAAAGTTTCCAGAAAATGTACGAAAAAAATAATAAAAAATGTTTTAATTAAAACGGACTACTTTTAACGACGTCACTGGTTCATATGAATCAACCAATTGTAAGAGAGTTGTGAACGATTTGCAGTTTGCTTGCCGTAAATAGACCGATGGGTAGAACTGATCGAGAATAAGCGGAACAGTACCTCTGACGTCAAACTTTGAAAAATCATAGCGCTGAAAATATGATATTTAAATATTTTTTTTGTTTAGTTGAATAGTCTATTAACAATTTAAAAAATAAAAAAACCACTGAACTTCCTCATATAAATTTAACTAAAAGCAAAAAAATGTAACATAAATAATGGACTACAGAAGTATGTATAGCACGAATGCGTCATAGGCTCATGAGCGGATAATGATGATGGCAATGATTCATAAGATTGTTAAAAAGTGTTTTAGCCTTAGAGTAATGACCTAATAGAGTCGCCCATACAGAGAAAAATCATTATATGATTATTGACCATGAAGTTAGCTACAAATCACAGCAATACAACGGGGCGTAGGTACTTGGGTTGAGAATTGCAAACGCAAACCGAAATCATCCATTACACGTTTGTTGTTAAACTAAAAACCATATTAAAATCAAAACAAATATTTGGAAAATTTTAGTTCTATGCAATTTAGCCGTAAGGGCTATTTTTAAATTTTATTTTATAAATTTATTGCAAAAAATTAGTATACATACTTAATAACAGGGAATCTCTATTAAATTAATTAATGTAAAATGAAAACGGAGTATTCTCGGTTTATGATAGTCTCCATCTAACATGGCACAGCCTGTTCTAAGATGGTGATTTTTTATCTTTAGAGCATAAGTAGTCCTATACTAATAAAACAATAACATAAAAAAGAAAAACTAAAACTACTTAATTATAAATGCCTAGCTAATCAAATATAAGAAATTAAAAATTGTTGTAATACAAATATAAAGTATAAATATGTGCCAAGAATACATGTTACTTAAACATAAATAATATAGTATAATATATAATAAAAAAGAATAAAAAGCAATGAAATACATAAAAATATAAATAATATGTGTACCAATTATATAAAGTACTACGTGTTTTGATTTACATATATTTTTCAAAATAATCTCCCGCTACTCTATTTTTATGTGCAGTTATTTTTATTTAAAATTTTGGTTTACATTTTGAGTCTTTTATATTTGGCAATAAATCATTAAATATTTTAGGAGCAATTACATTATATTGCCTTTTACCAAAGGCGGTAGATACAAATGGGACAATACAGTTAATTTGTGTTGCTGAACGAGTGTTTATATTTTGTTGGGTTCTTTTGACCTCACTTAATTTATCATAAAATTTAAGTAGTAGGCACCTTACAAACAATTGTCTTACATCCAATATCTCAGCGAATAGATCTTCCGTTAGACTCTGAGGTTTTAGCAAACATTAAATAATGACGTTTTTAAACTTATGTCTTGTCATGTCGTGTCGTGTCGTGCCGTGCCGTTCCGTGTTGTGCCATGCCATGTCATTATGATTACGACGTCGATTTCAAAAGGTACTCATTCTTTTATTTAAATATTTTATGCGCGACTAAGGTTACCAGATGCGGCCAGCATTGCACTGAGACCGGCATTTTTTTTTTTGGGTTATCTAAGATTTTCAAGTACCTACCGCTAAGTTTTAGAATTTTCGACACAACCAGCTACACCGTTCGCGGCATTTCGTCGGAGGATAATGAATCTACCGATAAGACAGGCATTTTTCTGAAAAATAAGGCATTTCAGGCACTCTTTACAGGCATCCCTTTATTTTAAAGTGGGAACCCGACCTGCGACGAATTAATGTCGATCATCTTGTGTCGGACGTCACTTGTCGCGCTGACATGCTTGACATGCCGAGCCGGTGTGAAGGCAACTTCACAAGTTTCAAGGTGAAGGGGAAATGTAGGAGTACATCGCAGGAGAACAGTTCGAGGTATGAATATTTACATTATTTTCCCTAATAAGGTTAGGCAAGCGTGCTTACGTAAAGGCTGTCTTACGAGTAGGCCTTATGAGTAAATACGGAGTTATGTGGATGTAAACGTCTAATGGATCGACTCCTTAAATAGCGCCTCCGCCCCCGCATTAGATCACTCCGCACTCATAACGTAATGTATATGGCGAGTTGAGTTCGAACATAACAGGAAGTTGAAGAAGATCAGGGCCTTGGTAGTTTGACACTGAATTTTAACAAACTAATAAAACAATGTGTCGTAGTATTGTAGTCGAGTTGTGGCATAAATATCGACACATTTGTGATAGTGTCGTGAGAGCAATGAAACCGGCCATTTTTTTAATAAAAATAAATATATTTAAAAATTTCATAAAAGGTTCATGTTTTTTTTTTCAAATTATACATATCTACTTTTACACATCTAGTAAATGTTATCACTGTAACTCTCCAAAAAAGAGACTTACTCTTGTGCTTGGAGAGTGACTTACACTGTTGTAGCTGTTTATTGTTTATTACAAGAGTTTATGTAATTTTAAATACGAGTAAATGAGAAAAAAATAAAAACATAGGATATGTAAAGAAAAAACATAAAACAACAATACATTCATATTAATTAAAATTTAATGTAGTTTTTCCACGTGTACAAAAAATATATTATTTTTAATAGTTTTTAGTTAATTGGGAAGATTATTATAATTTTTTCCACCTTTGAAGACAAAGCTATTTTGACCATGACTTGTGTGGAATTTAGGAATTTTAATATTATGTTGGTATCTGAGTGACTTTTTCATCTCCAATTCTTTTATTTTTTCTTTTTATATATTTGCATAGTAGAATTTATTTTATAAAGAGTGTCTACTGTATGGACCTTAAATATTTTAAATAGACTTTCCGTATTTAATGTTGAGGGTTTATTTAGAATTACTTTCATAATTAATCTTTGAACTATTTTAAGAGGGTTTAATATATTGGCGTATGAACCACCCCACCCTACAATACCATATTGTAACAAAGATTGAACAATTGAGTAATAAGCTATTTTTAAATTATTAATTTTTAAAATATTTCTTAATTAATTTATTTAAATCTTAAAGTAGGGCACACATATCATACATATTGTTATGTGTGTTCTAATAATAACATTGCAAATATATTTAATTTATAAATTGTTTATCACATATGTCTTGACCATTATTTTAAATTTTGATATGTTTTTTCTTCATAAATATTTTTTTCCATTTCGTAATACTTTTTAATTGCTTTAAATAAAATTGAATTTTGCGACTTTGCCTTTTTCCTAAATGGAAGTCTAATTTTGTTCTTTTCTCTAGTATTGTGATCGTGTTCATGCTGGTTCCGATCAATTTTTTCCAAAATTCTGTTTTTTTTTAGAGTTTATAATTTTATGAACAAATATCATTGTATTGTAAAATATTCTTTGTTTATATGTTAATAATTTCATTTCATTTACCATCGACTTTACCCTCGTGTATCTGTTTTTTTTCAAAATGATTCTAAAGGCTTTATTTTGTAATACAGTTAATTTACCTATGTTTTCTTTGTTTGATAAAAATAAAATGCTACTACAGTAGTTCACGTGTGGTTCAATAATTGCTTTGTAAATAGTTTTGCAAGAGTCCTTATCAATTAATTCACTTAATAATTTCACTAATATGGTCTTTCCATTTTAAGTTTTGATCTATGTAACGAACTTAAAATACCTTGTAAATAAGTTTTAAATTTTGACCAAAAATTTAAAATGTGAGCAACTTTTAACTCTTTTTCATTTCAATTCCCTGACAAAACGCCGTGCTGTTTTCGATATAAAATTTATCTATAAAATCTTCAACCATGAAGTAGACACCAACTACCTTAATAAAATAATGATCAGCATTGCTAATGGTTGCCAATTTTCAAAACATTTTATGCTGCGATTTCTATTTCGCTCATTGCTGTCGTTACACAGTTTAAATTCATTATGCATTGTATTACGTACTTTGTATATATATCGCAAAGCAAATCTGCCAACAAGGAACACGCTACTTAAAAGGATATTTTTTTAGTGTAACGGAATCTTTTAAAAATATTCGTAAATAGTATTTGTGTTTGATAGTTGAGTATGGAACGTAAGCTAGATCAATAATTAAAAAGGTATACATGTCGTATATATTACTAAATTATATGTAATACATACGTAAATAACTTTTTATATATGCATAAGTTACCAATATTATTATTATTTCAGTCAGAGGGCTCTGCCGTCCCGTGTATGTTGCGCACGCGAATAATGCTGAAGGTTAATTTTTTGTTTGATATTTTCCAGTATCTACTGACTTTATTAGCTTTCATCTGCTTATTCGGGGCGCATCGCTATCTTAATAAATCAACCCGTCATCCTAGTGCTAGCTGTCTGCTAATATTATGCAAGCGTCCATCTCCTCTTACTTCGCAGTTGCGAGCAAATACATTTTTATTGTCAATCTAGCATTAAATGTACATATTTTCTCTCAAATATTATCGAGATAATTTTAATGACTAAACAATTATTGTTCCCCGCAGAAAGTTCTTATATCAAATCTCTTTTGTACTTTTGTGCAAATAATATCGAGACCTAATTAAGAAAAAATAAGCATACAAAGTAAGTTAATAAAATATAGAAGATTACACAATTTTATTTTAACAAAATATATTCACAAATAATTTTTAAATAAAATTCCGAATTTTAGCTTTTTTTTGTCAATAAAAAAATCGGACTCGTGTAGTGGTCAGCGCATTTGCCTACCATGCGAGAGGTCTCGGGTTCAATTCTCGATATGGTTGACATAAAATAATATTATTAAAAAATGTGTTTTTCCACTAGAATATTTTATAGACCCTGGACTGGCGCCTGAAGCGTAAGACTGATCTTCTTACCCTCATGTAACAAAAATGATCAAGATACGATGCGATTGGTTTACCAATGCTGTGTCCTATGCACCATTACGGTCAGGAAGGGAATGATGATGATAAAAAAAAAATGACAAAAAAAAACCATCATCAAAAGGTACATTGTTTAAATTATCTCCTTTTATAAAAAAATAAATATTGCTTTAGCGATATTGCCGGCTCAACATTATGGATAAATAATACAGCGCCATTTACATAAAATAACCCCTTTAGAGCGGTTTACAAAAACATGGATATTGATTTTAATTTGTATTATAAATAACTTTTAAAAGCGCATCCCGAGATCCAAAATGCCGATTAATTGAGGCCCGTAGGACCGATCTAATAAGGCCCAGAGGGCATATTCATTTGTGCTAATTTAATTTAATTTAATTTTTGTTTATTCAGAAAAACAACAGCAGTACAAAAAAATATACACAACATTTAAAAAAAAACATAAAATAAAGCCAAATCAGTTTTCCACATAAATACAATTATAAAAATCCAGTTCAGTTAGATATAATTCATAGAAGTGCATGTGTGCGAGTTTTTTTTTGTGTGAGGATGCGTGTGTAAAAAAGTGCAGTGTGGTTTTGGTAGGTATGTGAATATGTGTGTGATTGTATACGGGTGTGAGGGTAGGTTTATGGACAGGGTGAGTGTTTGTTTGATATGAGTGAATAGAAACAACTTAAATTTATAATGTAAAAATATATTTTTTTTATAAAGAAGCATAATTTTTTTCATAAAATAGTTTTTTAATTTTGGTTTTAAAAGTGAGTTTACTGCAGTTAAATATGTCTATGTTTTTGAAAAATAAAATATAATTACGCGTCAAGCGAATCAGAGGAGAGTTCTGTGCATAGTTGGTGCGAACTGTAGGTACATGGAAAAGCGATAGATTCGTGTGACGGGTGCGGTAGCCAGGTACATTAAGGGCCAACTCAGAAACAGGAACAGGACTATCAAGACGTCCATTAAGAATATCATGTAAAATCCCCATATCTAATACCAAACGACCGATGAGGCCGATTTCATAAGGCTTACAGGACAGATTCGTTTAGGCCCGAATGGTAGAATTTATTAGTATGTTACAGTCGCCAACAGCTCACTGTTATTATTTTTTATTTTTATATAAATAAAAATTAATGTTAAACGAACACCCTCCTTAAACACGAGCTGTCACTCTATTAGAGAGGTAGAAACGTTATTATTTATTGTGTTTGTACTAAACATTTGTAATATCATACTTATTTTGCTAACAATTTTTTCGATAAAAAAAAAACAAAACTGAATTTGCGGTATTTAATTTGAATTGCTTAGTAATCCAACTTTTTGCCTAGATATTTTATATATTTGTATTGTTGTGGTACAGTGACAGATTATTTTTTATTATCTACATTTAGATTACCCCGAACAACAAAAAATGAATTATGAAGCCTTAAGAGGTGCCCGAAATCTTGAACAACCGAGGACCGTAGGGCCGATAAATCGAGGCCCGCGGGTTCGATAATATGAGGCTCAAAGGGCCGAATTTTCTAGCATATTGCCTTCTAGTGTTGTATGAATATGCATTCATATCGTATTTTTGTAAATATGATTAATCAACCATTACCATACCCATATATGTAAGTACATCTTTATAATTACATGTTTCAAATAATTTATATTCTGCATAAAGAGTTATGTTCAAAGAGTTGAAGTTCTATTTCACAACTCAAACCGAGTGATTCTGTTTAGGATCTAGTCAACGAATTACTTCACTCAAATAAAAAAGGTGCAAAATAACACCGATAAAATTCAACACAATAGGCTGAGCCTGTTTTCACCGCAACCAGAGTAATGATCGAGTTGTGTTGTCGACAGCCGTTGTTGCTATTCCGTCTCGGCAGTTTGGCCCACAAACGCGGAGTAATCCTTTTGCGAATCCCGAGGGTTGCGCGGAACCCCCGACATCCCCCCTATGCCCGAAAAAACCCCCCCCTGATATCCGAAAAGGTACACCAAAAAAGTTTTTTAGACGGTATTTAGGTAGAAACTAGTTAATAAATAAATTCGTCACCTGCCAATGACATGCCGAACTCAAATTAGATTGATTTATTTGTTTATTTTTCTTACAAATTTGCCAATCACACAATACTTACTAATAATATAAGTAAAAAACATGCTTACTGTTCAATTTAGTGCAGGGTGCTTACTCGTTATTAGCTTTTTAAGATGCGCTAAACTTGTTGGGTTGCGATATTGCGATAGTCTGTGACAAAGGGCAGGTATACTACATCGGCATCGGTACACACGAAATACATACTTCAATAAATCACGAGAATATAATACAAGAAAACCTCCATTCATAGATTACCCACCAAGTGAAATAGTATTTTTGAATGTTTTTTTATTTTTATTTAACTTTTTGGACATAATGTAAACTGCACATTGACAGGTAATGGCAATTTTTCCCAACCAACCACTATGTAAAATAAAAGTTTTATTTAAATAATTTGATATATTTTTAATATCAAAAACATGTTTCACTATGTGGTACCTATGACATTTTACGTTTATTTATTTTTAAATTTATATAAACCACTTTATAAACAAATAAGTGTATAGGGTAGACCGAGGCTATTTGGATCAGGCGGTTTATTCGGATCAAGCTGAAAATTGGCTGTATCTCGGACACTGTTACAAAATATTAATTTAAAAAAATAAACATAGATTCGCCATTTATTGGATGCTGTAATAGAAAAATTACCGCTTTTACAGTTTGCATGGTTTGACAGCTAAAAATCGATCTTTAAGATCAAACAAGTTAGGTATCAAATAAAAAGCTGAAGTAATATTATTATCTGCGTTCTTAGTGTTTTCCTGCGAAGGTAAGCCATGTAGTTAAATTGAAATATGTTTTTCTGTTTAAAGGCACAGTTAACATAATAAAAGTGAAATTAAAATGAATTTCTAAGGTTTTAATGTTTTTTTTTAAGAAAATATAAGTTTCTAACACAAAGCAAATAAAAAATGATTTCTCCAAAAACCACACAAAATTAATATTCAAAGGAAAAACTAAAACAGGAAAGTGCTTCTTCGCTGGCCGAGGTTTCAAGAGTGGAGATGGTTTTGAGTTTAATACAATTAAGTTTTTGTACATCCTCTAAAAAAGGATTAGATTCACTATTCTGCTTATAAAGAGTGGTGCCGTGGTGCAACGAAAAATGGTTTGACAAAAAAAGGTTCAATAATGTTTTCATTTGTGCGATATATAACTAAGAAAAAGTTTAAATTAGTGTCAAAATATGTCCATTAGCTATGGATTCTAATATATTATATTATTTTTTCTTCATAAATAACTATTTTATTGGGTTTGATCCGAGTAACCCCACTGCTGATCCGAATCACAACATATATATGTGGTGATTCGGATCAGTGAAGAGGTTTACATGATTCTTTTTTTGTGTGTTCTTTACGTGATTATCAATAAAAATATATGATGTAAAAATGACAAACGTTTTATATTTAGTAATATAATTTAATAATTTAATATAATTTTAAGGACACATTGAAAGTGCTCCGAAAAGCCTCGGTCTACCCTATAATTTAAGTTACAAAACGAATATTTGGATGAATATTGTATGATTGGGTACTGCTGGCATGGCTCTGTATTGCAGCCAAAAATATTTTTAGAATCTCCACTAAAGTGACCGCGTCTAGCGAAACATTTACAATAGTTTCATAAAAAAACATTTTCACTATTGGTCATTTTTAACAATCTCATTTACCTAGATTCGCTTTTAAATATTTCCGCTAGTACAAATAACTAAACTACCATACTGAGGTATAATGGACCTCATGTTTAGTGCGAAACTAACTGTTAGTAGCAGTTGCCAGCGCTAAAAAAGGCTTGGGTTCAATCTTTGTTCAATCACAAAATAAATAAATTACTTGTCGGAAAAATGTCGAAGATCGATGAAAGATAAATTTTCTGAATTACGGCATTACGGATTGACCGTGTTAAAATATATAGTGAAGTTTGTTTATCTGGTAAAAATGACTAACAATTCATAAAATGTTTTAGAAGATTTTAGGAAACGAATTACAATCGAATTGATAAATTTGATTTACATAAATATTGAACAATTTATTATTAATTACACTACAAGGATATACTTGAAGATGCCACTTCAGATAAACTTGGTTTTCTTTAGATTATTATTTATTTAAAAGGGTTACAAAACAGTTTCAAAGATATATAATTATATTCTAATATTCTAGATATATAAATATTTATCGCACCTGAGCAATGATAATGGCACAAGTCCAAAATTGACGTTATGCGGAACATATTTTCTACCTGCGCAAATATCGAAGGAAAGAGATCACTGTATAGGATTGCTGAAGGAATAAATTTATTGTATCGATGTTGTCTTCATTTTTACCCTTATATGTATACAATATGTGTAAAAAACGTAATAATGATGTTTTATTAATATTTAATGCATTAACTTTGTGGTCTAACATTTCACTAAATGTTATTAAATATTTGTATATAACCACTTTCCGACTTTTCTAATCAGTTTCGAGACGTACTCTTCTCTTCGTATAGTGATATTAATGATGCCGAATAATTTGTAAATATGTAATAAAACTATAATTGGTCATTTAAACATAATTTATTTATAATTCTGTTAAATAAATTATTCAATTGAATATTATACCATATAGGTACATAAATGTAATATTAATGTTATTTTATTTTAATTTTTATTAGAAAAAAATATGATTTAATTGAAGTACAAAATAATCAAAGAATTGAATTAAAAATAATAGACACGATATTAATTTTGCTAAACCTTGTATTATTAAATAACCTATCCGCATTATATTTTATTATGTATTTTGTAAATTGTGGTCGGAAATCGGGTTGTGGTCCCGTGGCTAGTGTCTCGGACTCACGGCTCAAAGGTTCGTGGTTCGAATCAAGCTCTACCTCAACTTAATTCCCATTTTCTAATGGTGATTTATTTACAACTCGTTGAAAATGGCCCTCAAAATTAAATATTTGGGTAAATCATAAGAACGTAAATATTTCATTTTAATTTAAAAAATAAATGATAATACTATTATGTCTATCTATGTATTCGTTTAGTATAAAAGATCCCCGACTTAACAGGGAACGATCTAGCAAGTTGTGACATGAAAAGTAATAATTGTGCAATAATTAAATTGTGTATTGTGTTTATTAAATAAGTACGTAGATTATTAATGGCACTACTCTTTAAAATATTAATGTGGGCTTGAAAGCAAAAATTACAATGTATGTATTTACTAAAATTAAAAAATAATATTAGTGGCACAATGATTATTGAGCCATTATTATCTCTGAAAACATTTTAAACTTTAAGCTGTGGTTTTGTTTTTCGCGTCTCTTTTTGTTGTAAATAATTCACAATTAGAAAATGGGAATAAAGTTGTGTTAGAGCGGGGTCTAATAAACCTCGCTAGTCACTAGCCAATGGACAACAACCAGGGGTGGTATTCTGAATCTTTTCCACCCTCTAGAGAGTGGTTACTTTGGGGATTTTTATTTTTTAAATGCCACGACACTTTGTTTCATATAATATCCACACTGATGATTAAATCAAATGACGTATAAAACTGTTTAAAAAATTAAAAAAAAAAAAAAAACAAATATGGTTTGGTCAATTCAATCTAATTAAGTATTTTAAGTAACGCTTTAGGTCGCAATAATGTTCTAAATGAAAATCTTTATGTTTGACTTCACGTGTTTATATTTAATTGACATTTAATGACAAGTGTTGCCAGATACGAAGTTATGTGTAAACGCAAGAATAAAAATTCCCAAATTAACCACTCTTTAGGGGGTAGAGAAGATTCAGAATACCACCCCAGGTGTCTGAACACCCGTTTTCATAATTAAGTACACATATTTTATGTGGGTACTTAAGTAAATGACACGAGAATATATCTTTGTATGCATTACGTATGCGATTGTTGATAGTTTTACTATTTTTACATACATACATATTTATACAAGTACTTATATTACTTCAATATATATTTATTGTTTCTTAACTGAAAATAAATAAATACTTTATTTATTCATCATCACCACCATTCGCTTATTCCCATCAAAGGCACAGGGAATTTCGCACGAATCGCAACGTACCTATCTCAATCATGCTGCTAAACGAATGCAAAATGAGCAGTCTTACGCTTCAGGTGCCAGTTTAAGAACTACGAAATGCTGTAGTGTAAAAACACAATTTTAAATCAATATTTAATTTCTACCTCTCCGGGAATCTGACCCCAGACTTCATGGTAGGTAAACGCGCTAACCACTGGACCGAGAGGACGACGACTTTAAAGCCACTATAATCTGACGCTTCAAAAAATACCGATGACTCGCAAAGGGCCTGCCGTTTTACATTGAATGCGTCGTCATCAGGTTCATGAGAACATTCTGATAAAAAAAGTATTGGTGTAGGAACATATGCATGAATACTTGGAATTAAGCGGTAATAATTTACAGCGTAAAAAACTCGGAAAAGGAACAATCCGGTTTGACTTACCATTGTAATTATCAAAAGTGGTTGGCTTGTAGTCATTCTGGAACATGTTTTGGGCATATGAAGTTATCAGGGACGTTTTACCGACAGCACCATCTCCGACTAGAACGCACTTGATTCTATCTCTTCCCCTTTTCAACCTTTGACTTTTATCTTTCTTTTGTGCAGTCGTGATTCGTTTACTCTTTAATTTCGTTCGGTTATCGTCTATCCTGAACATTCCGTATTTTACTTCCCCGTTTTCGGATTTCGCGCCGGGGATTACATTAATTTTCTTATCACAGAATAAACTCTCCGATTCATTGTCTATCACAGATTTGTCCTCCGCCACATCCGCGTAGTCGTACGCGTCGTCGCGCTGCCAGTGCTCCAGCCGGAACTGGCTCGGACTGTGCACTCCGAAGACGAAGGGTCCCTCGTCGCGGCAGGCATCCCTCAGCTGCCGGAATCCGTCTCCCGCGTCCGCCCGGCCCTCCGGCGCGCCGGGCGGGCGCACGTAGCTGACCCCCGCGTCTCGGCCGGCCGGCTGACGGCCCCGCTCCGTCACGAAGGGAGCCTCTCCGCGACGAGGCGTGCGCGTGTCGGGTATCCGGCCTTCCGGCAGATGCGACCCGCAGTTGCAAAATTGACCGAATCCGTCCGCGCTCGGCGTGCAGGGAAGGAACTGGTTCGCGGCATGCGGGTCTCGGCTCGCACCTGCTCCAGGTTGCGCCGGATGGTTGTCATTCCTGGCTGAATCGCTATTGTTGTTCTTCACCCGTGTCCCTCCGCCCGCGCCCCCCTTGAAATCTAGAATCGGCGGCGGCTTAGGAAACCCGTAATTCCCGTCCAACATCGTAATGTTTTATTTAGTTTAATATAACACAATCGTCGCAGGTTTATCTTCGTTAAACATTATCGGTACTGACGTAGAAACGAGCTTTTATTAATTTTTTTAATGAACTATATTTCGCAAAAAAATATAAATAAAACTAACTAATATTAATCAAATCCACTCTCGATAGTACCTACGCGATGCAGTGTGGATTGATAAATGAATCATTCAACTTTCATTCAATTCTGATATCGAAATGACATATTTGACTGATTCGCGAGATAATGTAATTAAAGGTCAAATGCGATGTAATTAAATGACCGAAATAAATCACTACACGGAACTAGGCTTTAGCGGTGACTATCAGTGAGGTGTACGGCACTACACCTTGCTGCGGGCAACTCACTAGCAACTGTTGACTGTGGAGAACTGAGCAAGTGCGAGCAACCGAGATAGCAACACGGCTTCACAGCAGCACGTAGTGCAGTGCCGGCTTAGTAAACATTATTATCACGTTTACTAACACAGATACGTCGCAATGCAAAAAACTGTGATGAAAAATATTTTTTTAAAACTTGTAAATAAAATCTTGTATCCAGAAAAATGCAGGTAACAAATTAGCCAAAGCTCCAGTAATAGGGTCCCTTCGCGTCGCAAAGATGCGCCGAAGGTGCAGATTCGTAGAGTGGTTCCATCAAGTCTGTACCTTCCCTTCCCATACTGGTGGATTTTTTAAAGCTGGCGCGTTCGCAATACTTACACAAACGCATGTATCTGTGAATACGCCCATGGTATGACATCGCACGGAATAATCTCTGTATCTCTCGCGCTCAGACGCGCTTATGAGCGTGACATAGACAACCATTGCCTTGTAAGTTGCTAATGATATGGTAATAAAATATACTATGAATTGTTTTAATTTATTTGTATTATATACTTATCTTGCTATCTTATTTCAGTTTTATGTACATATTATTACTTACTATATTATTATTATTATAACCATACCTTTATGTAAATATTATTCTGTCCCAAAATGAGTTTTTTGTAACTCCTGGGAGTACAACAATTTGTATGATTTAATGAAAAATATTTTTAAAAGTTTAAAAAAAGGATGCTTCTGCGTTCGTCTGAATTTCGCTACGATTCTTAATAGTAAAAATTTAATAATATATTTAGCTATGGATTAAAAACACCGGTTTATAAATATATATTTTCATTTACTCAAATCATGTAAAGGTCGATTAGCTAGTGCTGGCGCTTTCGAAAAACTTACACAAAAACATTAATGTACACAATATTAATTAAAAAGTCTTGATATTATATTAAATGTTTTGAAAAATCTCTTTTGGATTAGAGCAAAAATAAATAATCACTTAAGAAAATGTTATACATTTATTTATTTTTAAATAAGCGTGTTCTTTATTACATATTTTGTGTTCATTATAATAATAATAAATACAGTGTAATTAAAATGCACAGTACAAATTATACTGGAAAAAGTATGTATACATACTTATTGATAAACAATAAAGATAGGACATTTGGTTAAAATTTAATATAATACATTTTTAAATCAACTGCTTGTAGATTTTAAATGCGTTTGTGTGAGTTATGCGAACGCACCAGCTTTAATTAAACCAACAGTACCCGCCTGTTTCCTAGATACGAGTATACCTACTTCCGTATTTTCAGTGCTAATGGATATTGGATAAATTAAAGGCTCTGTAGAGTGTGTATTAAACACGTGTAGACGTGTGTAATATAATCTGGGGCCTAAGATTCAAGTCTTATACCGACAGGATCATTCGGTCATTTCTTGAACCTACAAGTACAAATTTAAAAAACTATCGTACCTGTAAAAATAAAGATTGAGGCAAAAAACAATTAAAATGTATTATTTTAATATGTTAACAATTTACCCATTGACAAACAGTGTCAGTATAAGATAATGACATATCATTTCATCGACTGCAGTTTTAAATACAAAGTAACTCACCAGATTGTCTCAGCACAGCAGCTGACGGTGCCTGGACCGAAAAACTATTATGGAGATAGAACAATGGGGAATGTAGTACCAAAACTGTTTAACTTAATACCAAGTGAAAATTGAGAGGAAAAAAACTTTAATTATTTTTTTAAAAATCATCAAAATCTTAATTGTGTACATAAATATATTATTTTCTTCATTTATTATTAACTCTGTACCTATCTCATATAATTTTTTTTTTTTTATAAATGTAATGTAACCCGCAGACCGGCCTCGGCTTTACGGGAACAACAATACAATTATGTATGCTATTTTTTTGTTAAAATAAATAAATATTAAAAAAAAAATTGTACGGCGATGTTTCGCAAAAATGAATGTACAAAATATAAAAAAAGGGTTTTATAAAAATTAACTGCTTTTAATAAATTATAGCATTGTAATGTTGTTGTGGCAATCATGGGCGGTCATGATTGCAACCACCGACAGATTTCCAGGATAGCCATGTTTTTCAACTTTCAGCGTTCTTGCGGCACAAAATTATAACTGTATAGTCTGTAACGAAAACGAACTGTTTGTCGTTCCTACAAACAATGTCATAGAATTTACGCAACGCAACTGTTCGTACAATAAACGTCAGTCAAACCAGCGTTTTCTTTTCTTCTTGTCGGTTATGTTTCCCCTTTCTCGCGGGCGGTGTAGTTTAGAAGTTTCGGTGGAATTTTCAAAATCACAAAAGTATACAAAATCATAGCGATGTTAATACGACGCACATTTTTTTGCTCAGTTTGATAGTCTATTGACTAACATTTGTTAAAAAATGACATCACTGAACTTCCTCATTGTTAAAAAAGATATGCATAACGTATGTGGAGCATTCAGGAATAAATACTCAAATAAATAATAATAAAATAAAGGAATGAAATATTTTATAAAGTAAAAAAATATTTAAAAAAAAAAACAATTTGCTTAAACTGTCTTGGATCTATTTTATAAACGATACGAAAATACAGAAAATTGTGAGTGATTTCATGAAAAATTGAGTGATGCAAACCAATCATGTAACATCTTAGTAAATGGACAAATCATTGAAATGGTTGATAGTTATATATACCTAGGACACGAAATAAACCTCGGGAAAGATAATCAAGAGGTAGAAATAGAAAGAAAGCGAGGTTTAGCATGAGCTGCCTTTGGTAAGCTATCATATATCCTAAAATCTCCGAAATATTCACATTAGTCAAAGAAGAAACTTTTTGATGCTTGCAGGGAGAACCCTGTACTGACATATGGCTGTGAAACTTTTGTTTTCACGAAAACAAAATTACACAGAGAGCCATGGAAAAGAGAATGCTGGGTATTTCGTTGAGAGACAGAAAAATCAATACATGGATTAGAGCGAGAACAAAGATCACCGATGTGGTCCATGGGGCTACCAACCAGAAATGGAACTGGGCTGGTCATATAGCCAGAACCACAGACTCTAGATGGACCTAAAAAGTCCTGGAATGGCGACTCAGAACGGGTTGAAGAAGTGTCGGCAGGCCTCAGACAAGGTGGTCTGATGACATAAAACGAGTTGCAGGAAGTGGTTGGATGCGGTTGGCTCAGGATAGGAAGATATGGAAAGGGGGAGGCCTATGTTCACCATTGGACAAGAGACGGCTGATGATGATACAGAAAATTATAATTCATTATTTCTTGGTTCTTCATGGCAAGTATTACCATATTTTTCGGACCATAAGACGCACTTTTTATTCTGAAAATTCAACCAAAAATTGAAGTGCGTCGTATGGTCCGATGCGACGTATGTCGTGTTCGATTATCGCAACGTATGAAAAAAATGAATAATATTTTTGCACTGGTCGGGCCCTGGAGAAATGAGACGTTCTTTTTGTTGAACTGAGTCACACGGTGGACGCTGTGTGGAGGGGGGCAGGCTGTCGAGGACGGCGGACGGAGCGCGGAGGGGGGGGGGGGGAGCTGTTGTGTAGCAATGTACCCACCTGGGCAGGTATTCTCATTTTCTACCATCCGCCGCGCCGCGCCGTGTCCCTTGTCTACTGCAGAAGTCTGACACTCGTGGCCCGCGTCGCAATGGCTATTCAAATTTTATTTCTTTTAAAAGGTTTTCTAGATTAGAAACATTTTACTATATAGTCGACGAAAAATGGAAAAGTTCAGTGCTACGGGAAATTAGTCATACAATATATAATAATAGAGCATTATTTTTTTTCAAACATTTTCGAAAAACTTCGTCGCACAATTAATTTACCGTGTGTAAGAAAACATTTTTTCTATCCATTTTCCCGTAACACCGAACTTCCTCATTTTATTTAATAATTGGATACAAACATAAATTCGTATTTTTTTTATTTATATATACGCCCAAGGGGCATTTTTAAGGACATATTTATACATAGAAAAATATTATAAAGGAAAGTAGAAAGACACAATGGTATACAGTAGACTTGGTGGGAGTGGAAGCGGGAGAGAGGTGTTTATAAGAATTTGATTCAGTGATCGTTTGAAAGAAGATAACTTATTCTCAAAGAAATCAAGACTGGTATGTTTGTTAGCAGACCTAAGAATTCTGGGTATAGGGGAATGAAAACCATAGTTAGTTCTGTATGGTTATTGGTATGAAAGAGTAAGTTTTGTCTGAGGTTTCTAGTTGGGATATTTAGTTTTATTTAGCTCAAGACTATTGTTCAGGCGCATCGGAGAGTGAGTTGAGAATTTTAAATAGGACTAGAAGGTCGGATTTATTTCGACGGTCTTGAAGAGAAGATATATTTAAGCTAGTTTCGAACTCATATAAATTTTTCTAACTCGTATTCCCAAAGAACTGATTTTAAAACATTTTACGATAATAAATCTCACGAAAAAATGACACGTAACATATTTTTCATAATTATTTACAAATGCAACATATTATTATTATATTGTTGTTATCAAAAACATTTTTCACTTTGTGGTATGACATTTTACACTTATTTGTTTAAAAATTTGTATAAACCACTTAATTTTTTAAATTACACTTCGACCGGTTTCGAGGTTACTACCTCATCGTCAGGAATTTAACTAACTTATAATTACACGCGTTGCTATTTATATAGTAAAATTTTGTGTGAAAGAGACTGAAAATCGAATGAAAGAAAGAGAAAGAAGATAAAATAAATCATAACGGGAATAGTTTTAAAAGAGGACTCTATTATTATTATATTTATAGACTGCTACGGTGTATCGAATAAAATGTAAATTAAATTGAAAAATACTAATTTAATTGCATTTTGTCTACTAGTAGATTTTAATATGAACGGTGTTGTAAAACTTTATTTCTTCTTTGAAAAAAAAAGAGTTTTGGCAATTCAAAATTGTTCAAGAAAAAATGCGATACTAATAATTATTTCCGTTGAAATAATTTTATCAGTGGAAAAGCATGGATTTATTGAAATAAGGATTAATTTATTTCATACAATAATTATCAATGAAAATTTGTACATATATATTTTAAAAAAATTAATTCATTCAAAGACCTACTATGTTAACAATAATTTTCGGAATATTATTGAAGAATCTTGTGATAACGTATTTTCAATAAATAGGGAAATATCACATACTACGAATACCGATTAAAATATATGAAATGGATTCAGAATAATTAAATGTATTTTCAAAATCAATATGGATATTGTGGAGAAATGTTTCCATATTATATAACTTTAAAAAATAAAACTTTAAAAAAATATGTCACTAGAAAAAAGCGACATGCTTGGCATTGATAGTCGTGACGTCAAGATTCGTGACGATGTTCCATAAAAAATTGAATGGTTCGGAACAAGGTTGAAAATGAACATGAATACTGACGTGTTGACCGTTTTTGAGGGAATTTAAAATTAGAAATTGAAAAACATGTGAAATGCTACTGATAACTGATTTTTTTAACGGCACAGTATTTCCTATGAAAGGGTCTATACCCTTAATACTTAAAAAATGTTTAATAAAAGTTAAATTTCCCTATGTTGTAATAGAATAAATTAAAATGTATTAAATATAATTAATATAGGCAATAGATACCATAATCTTATAAAATGTTTTTACTGTTTGTGTTTTTCTAAACTTTTTCATTTATTTGTTTTTTTATTTTATTTATTTTTTTGCAATTATTTTTTGTTCTATTTTTTTTAATTTAGTTTTGGTTAGACTGTAAGAAATCGCAAGTGGCAATAAGTCCACCATTTAACTGTGTATACCTTTATTATTATTTTTGTATGTATTACATTGTATATTATGGTTGGCAAATATTTATTCATATTATTATTCTCTCTTCGTTCTCCGAAGTCATTTGTGTTTCGGAGAACGACCAGGGAACCCTTAGTTTTAAATCTGGGAAACTCTTTTTTCATATTCCGGATCAATAAAGTGATAAAAAAAAATTGAATACTAATTGTTAATAAATTTATATAAACAGTACCTATAATATTTAGAAATGTAAAGTATTGAGTTTTGAGGATATTTATTTATTTGGCGGTGGTTTGCTTCCCTTCGTAAGGAATGTAGAAATAAGAAAACGGACGCAACAACCTCCGGTGACAATCGTCACCAAGCGAAGGCGATACGGATGGCAGGGCCGCATATAAGGTTTTCTGTCCTGGGGTGATATTCCAAACGTTTTTGCGGCCGTAGAAAACACTTCTATCTCGCGTATTTTGTATGGAAATACAAAAGATAAAAGTATCTATCAAACGATCTTTGGGAATAAAATATCTTGCATTTCCTGGGAGCAGTTTTTTATAAATTAGAGGTTCAGTGTGCAAATATGAAACAAAAAATAAAGAAAATCTCTGGGAAAATTTCAAGGAGTTAAAACTCGCCATTAGATACAAATACATTTGGAGACGGAAACATATCTTGAAACAAAAAAAAACGGTGATGTTATGAATTTTAGTTTATTTTACCCATTTAAAAAGTGAAATAACGTATTAAGTTATCATGCGAAAATTAAGTTCTTTTCGATAAGAAATAAATTGACGAACGTAATTATAAGGGACATGTGCAATCAATCAATTAATATTAAAGCCTTGTTTACACGAGGACAATACAATGGATATGACAATATTGTCATGTCCCGGCTCCGTGGACAGCCTCGACCGCAGAACATAAACGCTGGGACAATACGAAAATTCGGCCGCAGTTCACACGTCACCGCTACGAAAATAAAAACACGACGGCGCGGCGTTAGTTGCGAGCGAGTTCGCGAAAAATATGATTTCTGGTGATGAAAATATGAAATATGATTATTGACCAAGATGTATTTGGAATCGTTGGAAGATGAACTAGATAATAATAAGAAAAAAACTATGGAAGAAACATTATAATGGCAAAAACATTGTTTTATTTATTATGTTGTCTTCTTAATCCATGTTTTATATATATGATATTATATTTTAAATGCGTACACCAAAATATTTAATTATCTATTTACCATTAATCAGCACCGAGATGAAACTACATTTACCCGAATTCACTGGAATTGCTACCACAGCATAACCGTTGGCCATTATAATATATTTTTTTATCTTATATTGTATCTCAGTAAATGAAACAAAGAAAATGAATATGTATTTAATAATAAATTTAAACATCATCCTATACCTGCGTTAGGAATATTTTAATCTAGTCATAAATCCTACTTGGAAATACGGCGAATTTCACACAGCTGTAAAAATCCACACGGCACATTTAAAGTCTTTGATTTTTTTTATTTATTTAAATGTATTTATCAAATGCCAGGCAAACGCAATAAGGTGACTAATCCGCACTTGATTTACTTTTGCTAGATTTCCCCCTAAGAGTAGCCCCTGAATAAATTTTAAATAAATACAAAATAATATAATAAATGTCAAACCACCTTAATTTTACCGCGCCGTGCGGATTTAGACGATTCGTGCAAATAGAGACTACGTGTTCAACTATTGTATCCTTCAGAAGCCTTTGAATGTATTGGTTTGCCTCAACTAGAATTGAGTAACCTATACCTATTTATTTCATGTCACAATAAAGATGTACGCGCTATATGATTTATTGTGTTTCTTTTTAATCGCACCTAATTAATGAATGAATCATGGTATTTTTGGCTTATATATGGCATCTGAATTAGCCCCCGACCTCGCAGTCATGGATCTTTTTAACTTCAGTCGGGTAAGTTGACCACAGACTTTTAATTTTCAATTTTAATTCTTTAACAGAGAAACCTAGGATTCCCATTGTGGCTATATTTGCCTCCACGGCATTTTTTAAACATTGTTTGTCCCTATAAATTGGGCAATCAATGCGCCGCGCCGTAAACAGTCGTGTTCGCTATAAAGAGAAATTAACTTTATAATTTCCTCCAGTTCCAAAAAAAATGTTAAATGTAAATGTACTTAAAAATATTGAAAAAATAATAAAAATTAAAAAACTTCCAAGTGACACAATTGCACGTCGAGAAAATCGCTGTCGTCACTAGGTACTGTCTCCCGTCCGAGGTATGCAGGTATTAAGATTTTTTTATTTATCTTGCTGTATATATATCCCAGTGACTTATTATTTAGGACTTTCGGAACTCGGGGAAGCAAAAAAATCCATTCTTATTCAATAGCATGTATACATTATATTAATAACACGACAAAGGTATACACGGTATTAAAGGAAAACAAAATTAAGAATTATGAATTTATAAATAAATTAAAAAAAAAAAAAAAAAAAAAAGCAGAAGTAA
Organism: Micrasema longulum; assembly: GCF_059751315.1. NCBI lineage: Eukaryota > Metazoa > Arthropoda > Insecta > Trichoptera > Brachycentridae > Micrasema > Micrasema longulum. The sequence continues at coordinate 232,905 of NW_028279113.1, forward strand.
ACCAAAAAATATTGCTAGAATTATTTTTCGAATACTTACAAAAACTAACATATAATAAATTTGCATTTGCATTGATTTAAGTAAGTATAATTAGTAATAGTAAAAAAGAAATTAAGTTTATTCAAAATTTAACATTAATTAATAAAATAATTAATAAAACGATGGGAATGCAAATTCAAAATAAAAGCATAATTTTAGGTTAAAACAACAAAATGTATTACTCATTTTCATACACAATACTCTGATTATGCTTATTTACTAAACCTTAACCTATTTTATATGCATAGTAAGTACTGCTAGATATTAAGTTTTTTGTGAGTAAAATTCCTGCTAATGTCCTCGTTGATAAACGAAAACGTATTATTCCGTTGCTCGAAATTCCACAGATTTCTAATCTTTTTCCGAAAAACTCCCGCTGGCGGCCGCTCGCGGTGGTGGGGGTAATAATTGTTCCGCCGAAATAGCTTGTCTGTCTATCCCGGTGGCGATGTCCCGAGACATGATTTTGTCCTGGTCGAGTCCTACGCGCGGTGGTGGGGGTAATCATTGTTTCGCGGAGGATAATTTGCTCCCGACCTGCCCGTCTATCTCGGAGGCGATGTCCAGAGACAAAGTCTTGTCCTACAAATTGCTGTTTACACGTGGACAATGGTCGAGTCTTGTGACAAAACAGTGTTGTATTGTCCATGTGTAAACAAGACTTAAAGATGCCTACAAACATACCACTTTCTTAATTTTTTCGTGATCCTGATGTTATTTGAAAATGCAGATAAATGAACAATTTTATTTTTCCATAATGTTGACACTGGATAAAGGTAGAGGAAACTTTTACACACTATAAATTTGTTGGCGTCATGTTCTATTTCGCAAATAAATGCCACTTTTTCACAAATCTAGAGAAACTTCCTTTTGTTGGTAGACATGTTTATAATACTAGGATAAGTTCGAAATAGTTCTACATTAGATAATGTAGAGATCTGGGGTAAGTTTTTAACTGATCTGACATTATCTACTTGTAATGATTATAGAATATTAACGTCATTCAAAACATGTCATCCATAAACTTAATTTATAGGTGCGGGTCAGTGCTAAGCAAGCTCCCGACGTCACTGCAACCTGTGAAGAGCTATTGTGATGGGTCTCCGTGAACAGTTCTCGCACTCCAAGTCCAGGTCTATAAAGAGCTTGGCTACTGTTCGGGTGTTCGGAAGGCGAGAGTTTACATTTTGCTAAATCTCCCCCTCCAAGCCCAGATCCGTAAAATATCGAGCTATTAGGTGGGGGCGAGCTCTTTAACATCCTCAGGTTTAACCAGTGGTCCATCGAGGATGAGGCTCTCTTTATGATGTCAAGCATCACATTCACATAGAATGTGTATAGGTGTTTTCTCATCAGCACTGCAGAACCTACATCTAGAAGTTTCGGAAAGGTTCGTTCTAGCAAAGTGTTTGTTCAATCTGCAGTGCCCAGTTAAAGGGTTTAGTGATAACCCTCACTTGATTTCCGCTGAGCTTTATTCGGGTCAAAAACAAAACCTTTCAAGTACCCGTTTATTAGTTCGAAGGCATGGTGCTGACCAGGTACTTTTTTCCAGAGCAATACACTCTCCTTCTTGGCCCATGACCTAAGCTCATTACGAGGAGAAAATTTAGGCAACTCTGTAGTTAGGGTGGGATTTGAACCTCGGACCTCCTGCTCCGCGTCCGTGAAACTACCCACGCAGCCAAAACCCGTTCAAAACTTCTCATTTTAACCATTCACTAGAAAGGTAAAATTCCAGTATTATTCGACAAAAAATATGATATAGGTTAATTTTAATTTGTAAGAAATAACAACAAACCAATCTGTATTTTCATGGGTTTTATTAAAAATGACAAAGAATAATCTAAAACATCATTAGCATAGAATGTGACACAACATGTGGACCAATATTCGAGATACATTTAGTTGTGCTGAATTTATAACAGTATGGAATATTATCTGGTAGTAAATGTCACAACACACGAACATACTCTGGTGTACGTATTATACAACTACTTTATTGATATTTTTTTCAGACACGATGTAATTTAGATATAACTTTACTGTCAAGATGAATATATTTCTACATAAACTTGTATCGAGCTTCAATCAACTCGGCTTGATGACACAGTAATAAGTTATTTTTGAAAACTCGGATAGGTCATGTTGCTAATATTTATGTTTATTGTGATGTTATGTGCATTTAGAAACTGATTACAATGTAAGTAATAGATAGATTCTTAATAAATATAACATATATTTTGATAACTGAGGACTTATTACAATACTGGCTATAGTTGTTTTATTCAGATATTAACTTAAGTACACTTTCCAGTTAATATCTGAAGTTATCCTGAATCGTCAAAAATCCATATTTAGTATTTACTAAACAAAAACTTTTAACAACTAGTATCAGTAAGATTTTATTAATAAGATAATAATTGATGCATTATCAGTAAGATTCATTTATTTTTAGTAATCAAACACACATTCAATCTAATTATAATACTGCGGTTGGCACCCAACATTTATAAAATATTTTTACAGTAAATATGAATTTATTTTTATAATGTTACAATATATTAGTGAAATGTGTAGTTGTGCAAGTTTCAAGAGAAACAGTGGAAATTACATTTAAACTATTAGAAGCATATAATTTTATCTTATGCACATTACGTTCAAGATTTAAGCCACACTCATTACTTAAATTTACGATGATGATAAATGTTAGAAACTAATGTCCAGAAATGTATCTCAATGAGCTACGTACATAACTGTAATTTATGATTTTACCTACCTCAACATAAACTGACACGCTAATAGAGTAAAACATGCGAATCTAGTTATCAATAAAAATTACACAGTTTTTACACATCACTCATTCTCCCATAAAAAAGTTATCATATCATGTCATAGTGAAAATACACACGACTGTATAGATCACTAAAAGAGAAAAGTTCAAATTAGAATAATGAGTTGTTCAGTATCAATCCTAAATTTTATTTCATCAAAACAAAACAGGTAATAGACCGATAATACGTCATTTATTTTGTCTGATTTCTTTTAGATATCATAGTTTAGTCGCTTCTTTGGGTGATATATTTTAAGATAATTTTGCACTAATGTATAAATATTATCTCATAAGTGCATATTTTGAAACCTAAAAGATTTGGGGCATGGTACTGAAAACAAATTCAAGAGACAGTTTATGTATAGGTAGGAGTATAATAAAGGCATCTTAAGTCACCAAAAGTGGTTGAAATTATTAGCATATGAGATGATGACAGAACATCCATCTTGAATAAATTAATTTTGTTCCCAGATTGTGGTAAGTAATGTTATTGAGTATATATTTATAAAATATATTTAGAGAAACGTTTTTTATACATGCAAATTAATAAATACAAATATTGACAGCTTGTTTTCATAGCGAGAATAGACTTAAGAGTAAAGATTAGATTAAGGATTGTCACGCGTTAAAGGTATATGAAAATTACTTTTTAACAGTCATTCAATTGTTATTATAGACGCGAAGGCATTTCTTTAAGAACTGTATTAACATCCTTATAAAGAAAGAAGCAATGAAAATAGTGTAATACTTACACTGCCTTCATTTATATCTTCGCCCCACTGACAATTTTATTAGATAATATAAACATTTCCATACGTGTTATCTATGTATGTAAATGCATAAATATTATGAATTTTGATAAGAAAAATGACTCCAGTGCCAAGAGATTTAGCAAAGTTTGGTTTATGAGAGCTTGAAATATTAAATTTTATATAAAACGAAAGGATTCATTGATTTACCAAAACATACAATACAATGGGATTCTCAGATTTTCTTGACAATCAGAACTGCTTGAAATTCCGCATATTTATACGGAATTTTTAAAAATAAAGAAAAATCTAAGAAATGTAAAATTATTAAAGAATATAATAGCAGGACAGCATAATCAATTAGCGTATTGCGAAATGGGTATGTTGGTGGCAAATCAAGATATCTCATGAAAACAGTTAGCCTACACTAGAAGAAGAATTTTTGTGCCCAAGATTCCACTAATGATAATTTGTAATGATAGATTTAGATTTACACTTAGACTAAAGTGAATGCTATTTGCAGTACACATGACCGTAGTTTATCTGTCCACTCCGCAGTACACATGATCTTCTCATGACACCTCCATATTGCCTTCTCTCCACCTCCGCAAAAAGCGAGCAGTTTTCCTGCTGCCTCTCCCTACAGCATACCCTACGGTTCACGTGATATGTTTGTGCAGTTCATAGAACATTTTGTCTACAATGCCTTTAGAAAATTCATCTCGAAACTGCGCATTATCCTTTTACCACAATTAGTACATATTTTTCTAATCTAGTTCTATGAAATTTTCTATATTAATTTAAATAAAACAAGAAGTATACATATATATTTTGAGTATTTCTGTTAATACAACTACTCTATTTTATAATGCTATATTGAGTGTAAATACCATTCTTGTGTTTAAAGTGAAACTAATTCACAAACGACGTTTCGGAGTAAGTTATTCACACCCTTCTTCATGAATAGACAATATTTGGTTGAACTTTCTGCACAAGAATGAATTCCAAGAGCTGGACACAATAATTACTATTCTACTTTCTAACAACTAGACGTGAGTATAATATATTATAATGTTTAATAATATTTAAGGGATATGAAATAGACATTTTGATACACACTTAAGTATATTTTTCCAATGATTGATTTATGGAAAGTTTTATTTAATTAATTAATGCCTACAAAAGGCTAATAATATACATTCAGAATAGATTTTTAATTTAACCTGGAATGTTCATCACATTAAAAATATTTAAATACTGTATTTTATAAAAATGTGTCAAAAGGATAGATTTCAAAAATAATTTAATTTTATAGAATTGTTCCCTGATATAATACGTAAATTTTTAATACCTGCTTAGTAAAAAAAAAGTATTTATAGAACCATCATGATATTGATGCATACAATTAGTGTTTCAATAAATATTTCCAATTTGAGCTGTTCACAAAGAAGATAGAGGAAAAAATATTTTCTAATTTTAAAAATTGATGTAAATTTGTTACATTATTTTGCTAAATTATTCAATAAAACATCATTTCCGAAATAACAATGTATAAAAATATTTTAAACTTAAAAAATATACACATTACATATTCTAAAGTAAAAGGAATCATAATAATATCCTCACTTGTTTAATCACATGGTTTTCAATTGAACAAAGCATCCTTAAACATAAATGGTTAATTAATAAAATAAAAGAAACACGCGAAAACAAAGAAATAATAAATGACGCTTACCTTTGTGATTTATATTTATGGAAGAAATTTTTAAAAAGCAAAGCAGTAAAATGGAAAGTAAGGAATGGAAGTGGATAAAAAATAAAACAAAAGAAAAAAAAGTTTGTAATTATAATTATAATTGAAAATATTAAAAATAAAGTTAGCTAGAAAAAAAGAGAGTACAAAAAATGTTGCAATAGAATCGTTGAAATATGCAATTCATTCGAGGTCATTTGACGAAGATTTCATTAAATCCATTATATCAGAATTAAAATAATAGCTGCCCGTGAAACAAAAGACGATTGCATATTTCAAGGAATAAAAATCATTAACTCGCTAAAAATGAAATAAGCCTTAAAAGTATAAATCATACATCAGTAAATTAGACAATATGTGTGCGAAGTAATATAAACTGACTGCACTGTTAAGATAAAATGCAGTTTTACTATAAAAATAAAACATTTTCTACATATAAATACGAGATATAATGAAAGTAAGAAATATTATGAACTTATTAAGATGTTTGGAAATAACATTATGGTGGAATGAAATGTATATATTTGATCAGCACAGTGAGAAAATTAATAAGTAATGGAAAAAAGGGATCTCAAAATATGAACCATATAGAAAACTGCCTTGGTTAATTTAAGTATTATTTAGAATACCTGAATTCAAAGTAGATGTGTGAAAACAAATAAAATATTTATCTTTGTTTTAAACCACTTAAGCAAAAGTTGTAATTACCGCACAGTCAGGTTTTAGAGTTAGTTGTTAATATTATTTGAATGATATCAAATACTGGATTTTTTGATTACTGGATTTTTAGACTTTAATAAATTTATCAATTAACAATACCATTAGGTACACAAGAAAATAAATGCGAGGATCAACATAAATAGTAAATACAGAAATAAAAAATAAACACAATAGGCAACGTGTGAGTAAAAGTTTGGAAAATGTCAGTTGTCTAAACAGTCGTCAAATGTAAGTTAACTCAAGTCATAAAAAATTATACGATGTGTTCAATATTTTGGTGGTGAGGATTGTCAAGAGGTTCTTGTATTTTGATGACAAGTTTTCAGCTACAAAAGAATTAACAACGAACAATGGAAAATGTAAGAAATACAAATGACAAACATAGAATGTGACTAAGACCATGATTTAGTTTTACAAATGAATGTAGATGAGAAACCGGATAAAGAATTTTGAACCAGTTTTAAATATTTCCTTAACATTATTCATTATGTTCTAGTACCACTTTATACACTTTGATTTGTAACGACAGTCACTACAACATTATTTTCTGTAATAAAGTCCAGTTCCAAACCGCCACTCTCAGCAGCAGGGTTCATACCATTTAAACTAATCAAAAGGGCAACGTTTCACACCCTGTTACCTATTTTTTTAAATTCAGCTAAGCCCGAATAAAACCAAAAATATTCATTAATATCAGCTTTCGACAATATTATTTTCTAACATTTTAATGATTCCTTCTAAGCTCTATTTATTATTGAATATGTATATATATAATTTTTAATGTTTTAATATTAAAAATATAGCTGTAATCATTTCTAAATGAAATAATATTACTGCTTACGATTGTTTAGAATAAATAAATGCAATAAAAATAGTTTAATATTGGTTTAACATGGGTAATTTCATATAAACAATTACAATAAAATTCAGCTGTTTGGGATTTGAAACATTTCAATAAAATAATGTATATATTTTGGTTCAGTTAGTTGAATAATGGTATAGTGCGGAAAAAATATTAACGGATACAATGAGGGGGGAAATAAATATTTAATTTTAAATACACGGAAAATAAAAAAAATTGTAAAATGATGGATCACTTTAAATAACTATTACATATAATAAATATTTCACCTCTTAGTAACTATAAAATATAAACGATATATAAATTATTACTACAAAAGAGTAACTAAATAAATGTATAAATTTGTTGTAAAATAGCTACCATTTTTAACTAAAATTATATTAAATATAATTTGCTATTGATGTAGATATGCAATATTTCTAATAATATTATGTTGAACCTATATTGTAAATATTCATAATAATTTCTGGCTTATGCATATTGAATTGTGCAAAACTCAGCACCAAAAATAAACCAGTTATGTTATATTATTAGGAGTTTTAAAATATGTACGGTGCAAGTTACTTAAAGAACTTAAAAGAAAAACCTTATTTATCTTAAAATATAATATAACAGACAAAAATACTGAATGCTTCTTTATATTTTCCATAGCTACCGTTATAAGTGTTTTCAGATCTGAGAATTTGGCCTACTCCAAGGTTCATAAGGAAAAAAGGAGCATTTTTGTCATTCAAGTAACCCTTCCCTAGTCTACAAAGTCTGATAAAGCTGCTCAAACGTTCATATTTAAATGCATTACTTTTATTGAAACTTCTCTATAATAATAACCTAACAAAAAGTTCATAATTAACATACTCAATAAAATAAAATCTCAACATAAATCTATATATTGCACACACAAACACATATTTGTGAAGTACGTATCATTAAAATTTGTTTTGCATGTATGTGTTTAATAAAATATGAAAACTTTACGGTAGAATATTATATTTTGAGGGTTGACATAATATATCGACCTCTTTGTATAATTTCTAAGATCAGATTAGTGCAAGTTCAAAAGTTGCGATCAATTAATAGTAAGAAATAATCGTTCACAAGCTGGTAGTGAAATTCATAGTTTCCTTTCAATGACGGTATCACTTCTACTTTTTTCCTCTCTAAGCATATTTCCATACTCAATCTTACAACCTCAAAGTCGAGAGAAGCTGAAATTGTAGTCAGCTATTCATATTCTGGAATTCCGATGAATTCATTTGGTCGAGAGTAGAAAACACAATAGTTGTAATATTTGTAATAATATGTTGTATATATTTGGTATTTAAAAACCTTAGCGTACATCGAATAATATTTTATCAACCACCAATACACTACAATGCAAGGTAAACAGTCAATAAGACTCAAACTCTGCACAGTCCTTCATAATTGTGGCCTTTTTCGTACATTTTAATTGTGACTTCATTGAGCATATGCTTTTATGTAACTAATATGGCATCCTTCAGTTTACCACCTTTATTCAATTCATTTACCTTAAATTACCAGTGTATAATTACATCAATTAAGAATCAGACTAACCATATATCAGTTTCACATTGTATGTTTGTAATAACAATAAGAGTACTTACATGCGCTGTTCTGTACTCTTGTATTTTAATGAATTAAGTAAGGTGGAAACATGACAAAGATGCGAGATTCATCCATTTTAAATATTAGACTTGGAAAAGGACACTCTAAGATGATTGGACTCTGAAAGTTGGTGGTTGTGCATTTTGATCAGCGCTGAAACAGCATCGTCGATTGTGGCCAACTGCACCAAAGCCATTTTACGGTCCTTTCTGAAATACAAAAGTTATCACATGAGAAATATGTTCAGCAATATTTAAATTTCAAAAGGTTAATTATGTTCCATATTAACATATATTTATTTCTGTGAGAGGCTCATTGATGTGACATTCATTGATTTACTTTTAAACAATGTTTGAGCTTTTCATTATGTTGATTCCATACATTTATTCAATGTTTGTGTTTTATGATGTATCCAAATTGATTTATGGTGACTTGTTTGTTTCTGTCTGTGCGTTTGTTTTGTGAATTTATTTTGATTTCACTAAATACAGGTTAGGGCTTCTTATCCCGTAGGTACCTAGCTGATTTGTGATCTCAATATTTGAAGGATGAAAGATTTTTCATCAGAAGATCAGAGCTTAAATAGTTTATATTTAGTATACATAAATTACAATATTTTTTTAGTTAATTAGAGGTATAGGAACTAGTGAAAATGTAATATGGTGTTGAAAGATATCTGACATTTGATAGATAAAATAAAAGTCGGTATTTTTATAAAACAAAAACAAACAAACAAACCATCACGCCGTTTCTCCATAGGGGAAGTCAGAGAGGATAGAACGCCACTCTATCTTTGCATACAGAACTCGCTTCCTCTACATTCATACATCTTCTAATACAAGCAAACCGATTATTCCTACTTTTGACATGTCCATCTTCAAGTATTTGATGGACTTGCTCGTGCCATGTCTTTCTCGGCCTTCCTCGTTTTCTGCATCCATCAACATTCGCATTGTAGA